>NW_026040048.1:2025000-2167791 GCF_023375975.1 Astyanax mexicanus | reverse complement strand
TCTTCACAACAAGTCTTCCAGGTTCTGAAGCAGGAAGCCCCAGACCATCACACCTCCACCACCATTGTTTACTGTAGGTATGATGTTCTTTTTCTGAAATGCGGTGTTCCTTAATGACAGATAAAATGGAACACACAACTTTTGTCTTGGGAATCAACAAGATGTTTTCTGGCACAACTGAGACGAGCCTTAATGTTCTTTTTGCTCAAAAGTGGTTTTTGTCTTGGCACTCTGCCAACGTAGGCCATTTTTTCCCAGTCTCTTTCTTATGGTAGATTCATGAACACTGACCTTAACTGAGTCCTGCAGTTCTTTAGATGGGGTCTTTTGTGACCTTTTGGATGACTCGTTACTGCTTTTCTTTGGGAAATTTTTAATTTTGGTTGGCTGGCCACTTCTCGGATGGTCCAACACTGTTCCACGTTTTCGCCATTTTAGGATAATGGCTGTTACTGTGGTTCGCTGGAGTCCTTTAGAAACTTTAGAAATGGTAGTAATAGAACCAAGTTACTTTCTCTTTCCTGAATTCCTGAATTTCTTTGGATATTAGCATGATGCCTAGCTTTTAAATATATCGGGTTTTTTTTTTTTTTGGGGGGGGGGGGGGTGTTCTTACTCAATAATAAAAAAAAATCTTCATTTAATAACTGGATTTTGTGTTTATTTGTGTCGTCTTTGACTAATACTTACATTTGATTGAAGATCTGAAACAGAGACAAAACATGCAAAAAACAAGAAACACTTTTATACATTATTGTATTTGCCAATCTGTATTATTAAGCACACCAGGTCCCACCAGCTACATAGACTTGAGCAATAAATGTTGCTAAACACAGTGGTCAGTCTTGTTTACTCAGTGTTTGTCTAATATACGGTTGTGTAACATTAGAATAGCAATGGGCATTACTTAAATATTAAATATAACTGTACCAAGTAAGAGTATATTGTTACTGTCCAATGAAAAACAAGTATCTCCAAAACAGCAGGCAAGAGATAAAAACTTCTTACCTTTTAATAGAAGTCAATGTAAAAAAAGTTTATTTCAGTTTATTTCAGTTTTGGAGAATTTCTATTGGTGCTTAGTTGAGTTCATTTGAAAATTACTAGTTACTACATTCAGAGCTCTACTGCTAATATTATGAAATAAATGCTTCCAAACAAAATAGCTCTAATTTAATCTAATCTTACATTGCTTCCACAGCTCCATCACCTTATGATTCTAACTTTGACCCTTGTTACAACCACACTATTCTCAATGAAGACTGGAGAAACATACATCAGTTCTACTGGAATGATAACTATGGTCATGACGACACCACTGTTGAGTGGGAGGGATGGTACCGGTTTTATCTCCAAGGAAGAAGTGCTCAGATATCTGAGGGATGTGTAAGCTACAGCAGATGTGGTGGTCATACTCCACTGGTGCTTGGTGGCTCTCAACCACGAGAACAGGATGGCATTGTTACACAAAGTGTTCTGGCGTTCTCTGATACCAACTGCAATTCATCGTCCCAATCCAAACCAATCCAAGTGAAGGCCTGTCCAGGACATTACTACGTCAACAAACTCGTCAGGCCAGATGTGTCCAATACAATGCCAACATACTGCGCAGGTACATTAATGATATCCATTTTAATTTGAAGAACAAAAGATTTAAAAAGGTACAGTGCTAGATGAAACCAGATGACAAATCATTGGTATGAAAAAGTTTGGGCACCCCTGATAATTTTCATGATTTTCCTTTATAAAGTGCATCTGGAAAATATTCACAGTGCTTCACTTTTCCCACATTTTGTGACGTTACAGACTTATTCCAAATTGTATTAAATTAATGACCATGTGAAAAAAGTTTTCTTAAGAGTTCTGAAAATTTATAAAAAATAAAAAACTAAGAAATCACATTTACTTTTAATACTTTGTAGAACCACCTTTGGCAGAAGCTACAGCTTCAAGTGTTTTTGAATATGATGCCACAAGCTTGGAACACCTCTCTTTAGGCAGTTTTGACCATTCTTCTTTGCAGTACCTCTGAGGCTCCATCAGGTTGGATGGGAGACGTCTGTGCACAGCCATTTTCAGATCTCAGGACTCTCAGGTGGCTGGGCCACTCCAGGACATTCACAGAGTGGTCCTGAAGCCACTCCTTTGAGATCTTGGCTGTGTGCTTCGGATCGTTGTCCTGCTGAAAAATGAACCTTCGCCCCAGTCTGAGGTCAAGAGCGCTCTGGAGTAGGTTTTCATCCAGGATGTCTCTGTGCATTGCTGCATTCATCTTTCCCTCTATCCTGACTAGTCTGCCAGTTCCTGCTGCTGAAAAATATCCCCATAGCATGATGCTGCCACCACCATGCTTGACTGTAGGGATGGTATCGGCCTCGTGATGAGCAGTGCCTGGTTTCCTCCAAACGTGACGCCTGGCATTCACATCAAAGAGTTCAATCTTTGTCTCATCAGACCAGAGAATTTTGTTTCTCATGGTCTGAGAGTCCTTCAGGTGCCTTTTGGCAAATTCCAGACTGGCTGCCTTGTGCCTTTTACTAAGGAGTGGCTTTGGCCTCGCCACTCTGCCATACAGGCCTGATTGGTGGATTGCTGCAGAGATGGTGGTCCTTCTGCAAGGTTCTCCTCTCTCCACGGAGGAACGCTGGAACTCTGACAGAGTGACCATCGGGTTCTTGGTCACCTCCCTGACCAAGGCCTTTCTCCCCCGATCGCTCAATTTAGACGGCCGGCCAGCTCTAGGAAGAGTCCTGGTGGTTCCAAACTTCTTCTATTTACAAATGATGGAGGCCACTGTGCTCATTGGGACCTTCAAAGCAGCAGAAATTTTTCTGTATCCTTCCCCAGATTTGTGCCTCGAGACAATTTTGTCTACAGGCAATTCCTTTGACAAACACATGCTTGGTGTTTGCGCTCTGACATGCAGTCAACTGTGGGACCTTATATAGACAGGCGTGTGCCTTTCAAAATCATGTCCAATCAACTGGATTTCCCACAGGTGGACTCCATTTAAGCTGTAGAAACATCTCAAGGATGATCAGTGGAAACAGGATGCAACTGAGCTCAATTTTGTGCTTCATGGCAAAGGCTGTGAATACTTACGTAAATGTGATTTCTTAGTTTTTTATTTTTAATACATTTTCAGAACTCTCAAGAAAACTTTTTTCACATGTTCATAATGTACGGTGGCCGAGAAAGCCCAACGCAGTGCAAATTGAAAAGTGCTGCAAAAGCACAAAACACATCCATCAAAATTACAACACAGGCGCAGCAAATAGAAAAACGCGCTGCAAATAGAACCACAACACAACGGAAGTGAGTCACAACACAACGGAATTTTCCCGGGGGACCTTAAAAGATGCTGTACCAGCTGTGTATAAAGGACCATAAGTGGCAAACAAGCTTCTGAAAAGTAAGTTATGTTTATTACCTGTGATTACCACGGTTGTGTGCATATTATTAAAAGTTCTGCTTCACAAAACGCCTTGTTTGCCACTTATTGTCCTTTGTACACATAGTGAACTCCGAGACGTTACTGAAGACGCAGCTTAGCTGGTACAGCATCTTTTAAGGTCCCCCGGGAAAATTCTGTTGTGTTGTGACTCACTTCCGTTGTGTTGTGGTTCTATTTGCAGCGCGTTTTTCTAGTTGCAGCGCGTTTTTCTATTTGCTGCGCCTGTGTTGTAATTTTGATGGATGTGTTTTGTGCTTTTGCAGCGCTTTTCAATTTGCACTGCGCTGGGCTTTCTCGGCCACCGTAATAATGGGGTATTTTGTGTAGAATTTTGAGGAAAGAGATTAATATAATACAATTTGGAATAAGGCTGTACCATAACAAAATGAAGCACTGTAAATCACTGGTTGTTCAGATTAGGGGAATTGCCTGGGTGTGTAAAGATTCGGGTTTCAGCCCTGTTAATTTTATACATATAATATAATATAGTTTATTAGCTGATCAGTTGGATACGGTGGAAGGGCAGAGAGCAGGGCTAAGTAACTAATTTAAACTAAGTATAGTTCTAAATAAGTTGGTTGTGGAGGAGGGGGCTTCCCTTCTAGCCCACCACATTCCGCAAAACCAGCAAGCTGATTGGCTGTTTCTCCTGAAAGGCGGAACTTTATCCTTGAACTGGCTCTTTGATTAGCTTTAAGAGATTTTTTCATTCACACACAGCCAGTGACCTGTCTCCTCATTAAAAATACAGCTGAGCTGAGCAAAATGATTCAGGGCTGCTAGAAAATGACCAGGCGAGGCGACGCCCCTGGTTTAGATCAGCAATTTCAGTTAAATATATCATATAGCAGAAGAACGCAGTGATATTTGAGAAGTGAAATAACCGTTTATTAACTGATGGGGACTCTTTCCCCTTCCAGAAAAGAAGGACCACTTTTTTTGCTACAATCATTGTCACTGATTCTTGAAGACTGTTCTCAAGCATCTGCTGATATTGACTGGAATCTATGCAAACTTTTAAGATTCCCAGTACCTGCACTGACCACACAGCCCCACAGCATGATGAAACCACCACTATTTTACTGTGGGTAACAAGTGTTTGTCTTGGAATAGTGTTTTTTTTTCCTCCATGCATACCACCCTCTGAATAACTTAATTTTAGTTTCATCAGCCCACAGCGCCTTATTCCAAAATGAAGCTGGCTTGTCCAAATGTGCTTTAGCATACCTAAAGCAACTCTGTTTGTGGCGTGTGAACAGAAAAGGCTTCTTCTGCATCACTTTCGCATACAGCGTCTCCTTGTGCAAAGTACGCTGAATAGCTGAATGAATAAGATGATGATGTAGGTCTTGGAGCTGATCTGTGGGTTGTCTTTGTTTTCAAGTAATTTGAGAGTTGTTTTGGGGTGCCCATGTTGTCACTCTTCAGAAAAGATGCAGAGAGGAGAAAAACTTACAATTGGTGCCTTCCACCTTTCTTATAATTGGATTCACATGTATATGTACGTTAAAGGTCAATATGCTTACCGAACTAATTTTGTCTTCCAATAATTAGTGCTAAAGGTATTCAAATTCAAATTAAACCACAAGGATGCCCAAATGTATGCACCTGCCTATTTTTTTTATTGCACACTTTTTGTGAATCCTATAAACTTTATTTTACTTCTAAAATATCACTGTGTTTAACTGCTATATGATACATTCAACGGAAATTTCTGATTTAAACAATACATTTATTTATAAAGCAAAATTATGAAAATTATCAGGGGGCCCAAACTTTTTCATACCACTGTATTTCTAAACTTCAATGCAATATAAACAATGCAGGTGCAAGGCGTGAAAATACACTGTTGGCAGGGTGTATGATAGCAATGAGCATCGTGACGTGCCTTAGGCATGGTGTAAGATAGGGCTTCACAACCAAGAAACTAAACAACCAGAGAACCAAACAAGAATACAAATAGGTGAGATTAAAAACAGTTGATATTGATTAATACTCTGGTGATAAGGAAAGGGAAAACAACATCAGTTGGAAAAATACATTGTATAAATACATTTGATTTGATTTGAAAGGGAAAACACAGAGAGATGCAAAAAGCACGACAGAAAACCCTGACACTGAACATGTATGGCAATAGTTATTTTGTATTAACATCTTCAGCTGGTATTAAGTTCTCTTCATGCCTCATGTTAAGATGTCCTTAGATAACATTTACAACCACTTGATTGTTGCTTTCAAAGGTATTGATTTCTTACCATACAAAAATGTATTAAACAAGCAACATTTCACAGTAGGAACATTTTTAAAAGTACAATTTTATGTTTTTATGACAGTGGCTTACAATTACCCAAGCACTGACCCCTGTGATAACTACAATGTACTGGACCAGTCCTGGAGAGCCACAGACAATGCAGAACGGAACTATTACTATTACTACTGGTTGTGGTGGTACGCATGGTGCGACAGCGAGACAAGCTGGAACGGATGGTATCGTCTTCTGTATCACGGCAATAACATCCGGATGCCAGAGTCATGTGTTAATCAGGGCATGTGTGGCACTGATGTCCCTCTCTGGCTGAATGGTTCTCATCCTCGACTGGAAGATGGAGTGGTCAGTCGGCAGGTCTGTGGGAGCTGGTACGGTGACTGCTGCTATTTTAAATCCTTCCCCATTCAAGTGAAAGCCTGTCCTGGAAATTACTATGTATATGAGTTTGTCAGTCCAGTCACCTGTTCATCAGCATATTGTGCAGGTAAATATCATTTTTATTATTATTATACATGATTTTCCATTACTGTCAGCATTTTCTTCCAGTTCATTTCTTGACATTTTTTCTGTAGGACTTTCTGCAAGCAAGAAACCATCATATCTGCTTTTTATTAACCTTTTTTCCTCTAATAATGACATGATCTTCACTGGTATCTTTGTGTGCATCTGATCTGTAATGAGGTTAACTAAACCCAACATTCACAAAGTATTATTTATTATACAGTGTGAGAAAATCTCCTTCTGAACAGCCAACACATTTTTAAGAACATAAGTAACAAATCACTTGTGTTTCGTCATTTTTGTGATCGAGTCACAGTAATATTAATCTCTTAGAGATCCAAACTGCTCTCTGAATGAGCTTACCAAAAACATAATGCATTTAACTAATACCAAAGATTCCTCCATCTTTTAAGCAGCAGTAAAACATAATCGCTGATTTAATGCAACATGTATTACAGGGTCTGGAGAAAGATGTAATGAGGATTTTAACTTTAAAATTGTTCCATTACAGATGTTGCACATATTACTATGACTGAGGCCCCAACTACAGGTAAACAGATTTTTTTCTGACATCTTTAGTTAGTTGGTTTCTTATTTGATAAGATTGAATTCTTTTGGGATACTGACTGCAGATTGTAATATAATAAACACATACAGAACCACATCAACAATGCATTCTGAACATTGACTCTTTTTTTCTGCCACCATCCCCTCTTTGGAGGACTAAATAAGCTTTATTAGTGTTTATACAGTGATATAGTTTCTGTGGTCATTGTTCATAAAATAGAAACATTGGCATAATTGGCAAAAAGGGCGGGGTGACCTTAGAAAATGAAAAAAATTAACAAAAAAAGGGAGGTGGGCAAAATACAGCTATTTTCTCTTTTCATAATTCAGATTGAGTGTCTTGTGTTGTATAAACAAATATACACATTTAAAAAAATTGTATCACCTATCAACTTTCACAAGACAACCACATGCCTTATACTATTCGTTTCATGCCAGCAAACAAAGCATGGATTCCACAAGACCTCTGAAGGTGTCCTGTGGTATCTGGCACCAAGACCTTAGCAACTGATTCTTTAAGTCCTGTAAGTTGTGATGTGCTCCATGAGTAATGGGCTGCCATGACCTTGTTGCCAGTTCACCAGTTGTCCTTTGTAGGGTCACTTTTGGTGGGCTCGGACCACTGCATAGCAGAAACACCCTGCAATACCTGCCTGATGTTTTAGAGCTGTTCTAACCTAATGGTCAGAGAATCAGACAAAATATTCAACATACAACACAGAACCACAATTGAGCGACAATTGAGGCTTTAAAACTCCCTCAGAGCTTGAGGAGGAAATACACTGGGAGCTCACATCTACCTTGTATCATCACATGTACCATCATATGTACAATCAAGGCTTATATACAAGGGGGGACCCATCCTCCTCTGGTCAGACAACTTATTAATGGATGTAAAAAATTCATTATACATCTATATAGGTCTAACATATTTAGGCGAATTGCTACAATAGCAGTGGATGCAGTTACAAAATTCATTGTTAGAGTTTGTATAAAATTCAATGTAAGGTAATAAGTAATGGAGAGGGAGCACAGAGGCTGTTGGCATGAACTGGGCAGTGGGCAGCTGATCTGTTACATTTTGGTTCTGGTCAAAGTGCTTCAGATTCTTTGCTTTTTTTATAATTCTAAAACATCAGCTTGAAGCAAACTGATAAATAATGTCAGCCTTTGACAGGTTGCTATAAGTCAGAAATATTTTTAGATCTCTCTTATTTAAATTCATGTGAAAAGGTTCTGCTGTGTTGTAAGTGTTTACTGTGTTTTACTTCCTTTTGTCTTTCATCAGCAATGGTGGACCCCTGTAAAGAGCTGAACTGCACTGCAGACGAGTGGTGTGGGGAGAGCAATGGGGTCTATGGCTGCTTCTGTAATGAGAACAATCCCAGACCAGGCAACGACTCTTATGGTATGAAGACATTTTAAGATGTGGGCATCTACAGATGTTCAGTGCCCCTGAACTGCCTGTTTCACCTTTCACTGTTCTTTCTTTATTTCCAGAGGTGGAAAAAGTACTGTACGGTAAAAGTACCCATCTAAAAATCTACTCGATTAAAGGAAAAAAGTACTCAATTTAAAATGTACTTTGACTAAAAGTTACATAGTTACTTTTAACTATTTGATGTAAAAAAGTAAAAACAAATCATAAAGTAAATTGTTTCTAATTAACTATTATTCCACAAAATAATTTGGACGTTTCAGGCAGTATTTGTTTAGACCACCCCATAAAACAAGCGGCATAGGTTTCTATGATCCATTTTTTTCTTTACTATTAAAAAGTTATGGTAATATAGGTGACTATAAACTGTAATTTTTTAGTTTTACAGTTCATTATTATTTTTTAACTTACCATTGCTATGCTTTAACTGCTATTTACATATTTTTTAACATTTAAGCAGATTGTTTAATGATAAGGGTACTTACACCACATGCTTTTTCAAGGTTTGATGTGGAAGTTTTGAAAGCTGACAGCTCTGTCCTGCAGGGCAAGCACATTTTGCATTGCATGAGGACATTATTGCCTCGTTATTCCACGTGCAATTGTTTTTTTTCCCCCAGTATTTTTTTTTACTCAGTAATTGGGAGTTTTCCAATGTAGCAAAGTAAATTACTTTTGTCAAAATGTACTTGTAAAAGTAAAATGATCTATTTTAAAAACTCCTTTAAAAATTACAAATTACTCATAAAATCTACTCAATTACAGTAACTTGAGTAAATGTAATTCATTACTTTCCACCTCTGTTTATTTCAGACTCCAAAGAAGAGTGTGAGAGCAGCTCTGGCACTATGTCTCTGTCCCGCTGTCAGCTCTTTGAAGCTGGTTTCTCTGCTGACCTCCTGCACCTGAGTGACCCCAACTGCACAGGGACAATCCAGAACGGCAGACTGGTCTTCCATTTTAATAACGATGACCATATCTGTGGCACCAGTCTCACGGTACAGTAAATAATATCCATGTAGACTTTTTAACATTTTCTTTATGCTTAGTGACACTTTAAGCATAAGCTTGCAGATCCATTCTTCCTTCTAGCCATGCAGGATTGCCAATGTCTCTGCCAGCAGCAGAACTTCAGAGCATGATGAATGCACTCTCTTGCCTCACAGATTTGGATGCAGAATTTTCAAAAACTTCAGTTTTTCAGTACTTTCCAAAATGATGATGTGGCTTGCCTAGAATGTTGTCTAGATGCTGTGATTTTATTTAGTTTAGTTTAACAATGTTCAATTTAAGTAAGCGTGTAATAGACCAAGCGGTTGCACTCAAGTTACCGTATCCACAGGGCAACGGGACCCACTTCATCTATGAGAACACTATCCAGGGGGGAGCAGACTCAGGAGGAGGGCCCATTCACAGAAAGAAATATCTGGAACTGCAGTTCTCCTGCATTTATCAGATCAGCCAGACCCTGGACACCGAATTAACCCCTCTGCAGAGGTAGGGGAGCTGCTTCCTGGGCTCTTATAAATCAGCACTGATATCCTACTAGTTTGAACTGATGAATGTTGTTTTTACTGTATTGTGAACAGTGAGGCTAATCTATTTTTATTTTTGCTGTTCACTAAAACCATTTGGGGTTGAAATTAAAAGATGAATATGAGACAAAGACCAAACATATCAGCTTTTATTTCCAGATATATCTGATAGATCTGATGGGCAGTTCAGAAGATAGCACCTTTTGTCTGAACCCACCCATTTTTCTTGTGAGCAAAATTAATGAAACAGATCACAGATCATTTTGTCACATCCTGAAGACACAACTCTTCAAAGAGCACTTACTCTCTTAACACCTCTAACACACTAACTACTTCTAACCTCATTTCCTCCTTCCCCTCCTTCACTCCTCTATCCTATTATTCCCCTTTGACCTCCTTTTATCCCTATCCCAAGTTGTTTTTACCTTAACTTATTTTACATTGTACTTGAGTATTGTAAGTCGCTTTGGACAAAAGCGTCTGCCAAATGTAATGTAATGTAATGTAATGTAATATATGTAACAGCACACACCTGGGCAATCAAACACATTTGGAAGTCACTGAAAATAAAAGCTGAAATGTTAAAATTTTGTCTCTTTTAATGTAATGAAAATGTTTTCAGTCTACAGCAGAAATAAAGAAATTGACCTCACAGTTCCAATTCCTTTGGAGAGGCCTGTATGTATTATATGTATTATGTATTTGGAAGTATTATTAGGAATGTACTTATTCATAATATTTGTATATGTGTGTGCTTTGATGTTTTATAGCGTAGTGCACAAGAACCTTCCAAATGGTCAGGGGATGTACCAGGTTCGGATCGTTCCCTATCAGGATGCTGCCCTCTCCCAACCTTACAACGGCAGTGTGAAGATAGTGGTGGACGAGAGGATCTATGTGGGAGTGTTTGTTCAGGGGGTGGACAGTCGTCAGATTGCCACAGTGATAGACTCATGTTGGGCCACTTCTGAGAAGGACCAGCACCATGCTGTCCGCTGGGATCTCATCACTAACAGGTCAGAGTTTTTTACTTTAATTTTCTTGTTTCTGTTTACTCAAACATATACACACAGCCCACACACCACTTCATCAGTGTGCCTACAAACTGTGTTCTAAATTGAATTTACATTGTGATCCTCAGGTGTCCTAATTCAGCAGATAAGACAGTGGAAGTTCTTCAGAATGGTGTCTCCACTACTGGCCTTTTCTCCTTCAAGATGTTTGCCTTTAACGGGAACTACCAGAAGGTTTTCCTTCATTGCTCCATTTACCTTTGCCTTCTGCAAAACAACAACTGTGCAGCGGTGAGATTTAGTACCTTCCGTCATCCTGTCACACAGTATTATGATGTATACAATTTAGGCTTTCAAACTACACAAAAAGTAATATGCACTTGATTTAGGTACAGCCATGGCTGAAAGAGTTGGCACTCAAAAAATGGGCAAGACAAAATTATTATTATTATTATTATTATTATTATTATTATTAGGGTTCAAGCACCGAAGGTGCTTGGAACCCTATTGTTTTTGCTAAGATTTTTCTTCTTCTTCTTCTTCTTCTTCTTATTATTATTATTCTTTTTCTCCTGTAAAAACAGTTGTGCAGCCTAAACCGTAAGTCATAGAGAAATGAAACTTGGTAGGTAGATGTAGGATCAGTGCATCTCGGTGGACAACAAAAATGGCACCGATTGGTCAAGTGGTGGCGCTATAAACAAGGAAATTCATTTTTCACAATTTTCTCAATAACTCAAAAACCATAAGACCTACATTCAAAATTCTTTTTTTGATGGATTCCTTGGGTCAATACCAACAACTTTCCAATTTGGACCATGCACTTCCGTCTATATAGATTTTGTGCTAATTTGCATAATATGCAAAACCTACTTTTGCAAACTAGTCCTAGGAATTTTGACCAATCCTGGCATGTTTGGTATCAAAACACTCGTGAGAGCATGCGCTTCAATATTCATTAAGAAAAAGTTGAAATATGTAAACAATATGGCCGCCATATGCAAATTAGTCCTTCCGGATATATGCCCCATTCACTTCAAGAGGTAAATTTGGAGCACTGTTTCTCAGCAACCGTGCAACCTAGCAAGTTGAAACTTTGCATGCAGAATCTATCATACAGCCTCTAAAGGATGTTCAAAGGGCAACTTAATCAATCAACATGGCTGAACACCATCAGCCAATCAGCATTCAGCAGACATTTTGGCAGGCTGAATGTTGCCCAATCTGGATGATATTTGGCAGTTATGTTCAGGTGGAGACACTGTAGTGACCTGCAAAGTGCTGAAACAATCCGCCCACTGGGGGGCGCTGTTCCAAAAAAAAGAGTATATGTCAATCATGCTGTACTATTTTGACATCTAATTGTTTTTGCCATATTTAGTACAGTGGCTCTGACAAATTTCTCAATACAACTATGTTTAAAAAGTGCTTTGTTCATTCATAATTGCTAATTGTTTGAAAATAGCTATATTGAAACTACTCTCTGGATATTTGGCTTATCACCTCCATTTCAGTCTTGCTGCACACTGTAGAGTCTCTAGGTAAATGTTCATTAAAAACATTTGTGAAAATTTCACATACAATACTCTCCAGGCATCAAGCAATCTGTGTGTCCTTGGAATTTCTAACCTAAATTGCTGTAACTCTGCAGTATTTGCTGTAATCTCACAATGTTAAAGACCTCTGTACAATATCACTCTGATGAAGCGCCATTTAATACAGAACTAGATTAAGAATTACTTCACATTACATGTCATATCAGAACATTCACTCCTTTGTGCCTCTTCTCAACATTAATAACAGGTGAAAGACTTTTGATCATTTTAAATGTGACAGAATGTCTCCAATTGTGTTAGACCTTCTTACACATCACCATCCTATGCTCTAGTAGGCACCATTGTGCTAGTTGGTGCTTGATGAAGCGCCATTTAATTCAGAACTAGATTTATAATAACTTTGTAATTACATGTCATATCAGAACATTCACTCCTTTGTGTTAATTTAAACTTGTTTGGTCAAACATTTCAGCTTGTTCTGCAAAGGTTCAAAGGTCAATCTGAATACCACTTTGTGAACATTCTGGTTGAAGCCACCTGATCAATACCAATAACATGTAGACACCTTTTGACTAGTTCTAACTCACTTAATGAATATCCTACAAAGTTCACTAGATTTACATGTGAATTTAAGCACTGATCAGGTTGAAAGGCCTCTGCTCAACATTAATAACAGGTGAAAAACTTGATAATTTCTAAATGTGACAGGGCATCTCCAATCATATTAGACCTTCTTACACATCACCATTCAATGCTCCAGTAGGCACCATTGTGCAAGTTGGTGCTTGAACCCGATGATTGCCGCTTGCGGCTATATTTATTATTATTATTATTAACCCTAAAACCTCTTTGAATCTTTACCATCTTTGTACTGTGTTGTTTTCCTTGTATGCCTCATTCCGTGTTTGGTGAACCGTTTAACCAGAAAGGTCTATCTTGATCTGTCCACAAGACATTTTCCCAGAAGGCTTTTGGCTTACTTGTTGGCATACTGCAGTGTAGGTCAGCTGTGAGGTCTTTTGGGGTCTCCAGCCATTGCATTTTATTTCATTCAAATGTCGACAGATAGTTTCCTTATGTACACATCCAGGGAGATTAGCTCCACACAGAGCCCTGACATTTTACTTTGAAACTGCCCAGGTAGTTAATCAAAAAAGACAGTTTATAGACACATCCTGCCATCTTGAAATTAAGTCCACTTATGAGCATTTAAGAAACTATAGCTGATAAGTCAAGTGAACACTCACATTTTGGGCTAGAGTTGGTGCAACAGGAGTTGGCAAATACACTAGAATTGCAGAATTTGAGGACAGAGTTCAATCTGTTTCCCTATCCTATCTATCAGAGAACTTTTGTATATAATCATATTTCACCACACCCCAAGTCCATTTCACACTGGATTTACCCTTTAAAAAGAGACTCTTTTCCCCCTTCTATATTCTAGTACGTTTTTGTCTAATAAGTCTAGTAAATAGCCTCTGCAGCAAACAATTCTCCCACTTGTTCTGGTTAAACATGGCTTCTTGTAAATGCCTCCTAACAACCTCCAGGAGGTGTTTAGATAGATAGATAGATAGATACTTTATTGATCCCGAAGGAAATTTAGCAGCCAGTAGCAGTTACACAACACAGTCGAAACAAACAGTACACAGTAGAAACAAACAATAAGTATTATAAAATAAAATAAAAGAGCACAATGAGGAATATAAGACTCTAAACTATAAAATTATAAACTGAGACTTAAAAATATATACATAAATATATAAATACAAAAAAACTATACAAGTGTGAAAGTAATCAGTCATAGATATGAGGTAGTGCAGTAAAATAATAATTTAAGTATAGAAGGTATCAGCAGATATGACAATATTAAACATAAACCTGTGCAAGTATTGTATTTAAGTAAGGTGCGTAGTGTAGTGTCCAGGAGTGCAAAAGTACAGGATGTACAGTAAAGTGACAAAGTGTCCAGGGGTGCAAATGTAAAAGATGTACAGTAAAGTGTCCAGGAGTGAAAAGGTACAGAGTGTACAGTAAAGTGCCAAGTGTCCAGGGATGCAAATGAACAGTATATACAGTAAAAAGGCAAAAGAGTCCCAGGGTGTAGATGTGTAGGGTGCTTTCCAGTACAGATAAAAAAAGGCTGATTAAGAAAGCACATATTGAGACTCGTTCCTCATCTGTCCTCTCTCTTCCGGCTCCACTGGGAGGAGTTGAAGAGTCTGATGGCTCTCGGAACGAACAATCTTCTCAGTCTGTCCGTAGAGCAGCTCTGTGACAAGAGCCTGCCACTGAAACTGCTCCTCTGATCCATGATGATGAAATGCAGTGGGTGACCATCATCATCCATGATGGAGAGTAGTTTTTGCAGTGTCCTCCTCTCTGCCACCGTTACCACAGAGTCTAGCTCCACACCAACCACGGACCCCGCCCGCCTGACCAGCTTGTCCAGACGCATCTCGTCCCTCTTCTTCATGCTTCCTCCCCAGCACACCACAGCATAGAAAAGAAGAAGCAAAAGCAGAAAGCAAAAGCAGCAAAAGGAAGGCAGTCAGTGTGCCTGGCAGGTTTTGGGGCGGCCACTGAGCTCAAAGTAGTGGTGGTGGGATCAGAGAACTGAAAGCTCCGCGTAGGTTCTAGCGGGAAACTCGAAATCACGCCACTTTTCTCAGCCAATCACCAACTCCCACCTGTCCTTAAAAGACTTCCCTCATACCTGTTCTCCCCTGCTTGCAGACGCTGACATACGTTTTCGGGCGCCGGTCGTTGCCGCGTGGCTTCATGGTGTTTCTGCCATTTGTCATTGCCTGCTCTCAGTTTGCCGTTTTCGCCCGTCTGCGTGGCTGCTCGTTCGTAGTTGGCTCGATTTCCTGCTCGTAGGATCCATGTTGGTTTGTATTGCTCTCTGTTCTGTCGCTGGCGTTTTGGTTGGATCCTCGCTGTGTTTGCTGTTGGCGGTCTGGGTTCCTGTTTTGCTGGATCACGTGACCGTGTCGCGCTTGCCTTCGAGGCTTGCTGCTCCGATGCTTTGTCTCGGCTCGCAGCCGTGTGCTGAATCGTGCTGGTTGTTTCGGCTCAGTGTCGATTCTGTGGCGTTCTGGTCTAGTGCTGAGGCTTTTCTCGGCGGTGTTCGGATAGTTGCTTGGTGTTTCTGCGTTTTCCACGGCTCTGTCCGGTGCCTGTGGCTGAGTTTGTACGCTTCGCTCGAGCAGTCTGGGCTGGATGGCTGTTTTTAAACCCGCTCCTGCTGGCACCCGATAGTTTTAGCCCCGCGCCCGCCCTCCGTTTTTTACGTTTCTGCCGCTCCGCACGCCTGCTTGTGTTGCTTACGTTTAGTGCTCGAAATTAACTTGGGTTTTTTATTGAACCAGCAATGTGGCGCTGATAGCCTGCTCCCTTCCTACTGTCCACACACACACGCCCACGCCTCAGTGGAGCTGACCCTTCAGGCACTGCTTGCAAAGTGTTTCGTTCATGCAGCACCAAAACCTAATTTGATCGATGATAAATAAACTTAGTGTACTTGGTTAATCCTCGTTCGTTGTGATCTCATTCTCGCGACGCTCCTATGGTTCGTTTATCGGTCTTGGGCTTTACTGTTGCTGAATGTTATTGATGTGTCGTTCGCGATCGATCCGGCTCTGGAGCCGACTCTTCGAAGTCACCTATTGGAACCGGCTCTATTATGGGTGCCGTTTTCTCCATTTTATATACCTTCGTATTTTGCACGTAAATTTAGAAGCACTGTATTTGATATTTGTATTGTGGCACTTTTTTGTTGTGGAGCTGCTTTAATATTTTTTTCGTATTGGGTGATTTGTATTGACTGTTTCATTTGTTTTAAGTTATTTTGTCGAAGTGGCGCTATTTTGTAAATTTCATAATTGGTTGTAATATACGTTTTTTGTTATAAAGCATTGTTATGCAGCTGTTTTGCTCGTCGCAAGTGCCTATTGCGCTGCTTCTTATCTCGGACCGTACCCGTTCAATTGCTTTTCTGTACTCGCTTCCGTGCTGCTTATTGTCTCGGGCCGTGCCTGCTCTACTTACTGCTTTAAGGTCTCGCTTTCTGCGCTGCCTATTATCTCGGGCCGTGCCCGCTCTAATGCTTTAATGACTCGCTGTCCGAGTTGTTTACCTCGGGCCGTGCCCGCTCTAATGCTTTAATGACTCGCTGTCCGCGTTGTTTACCTCGGGCCGTGCCCGCTCTAATGCTTTGCTGTACTCGCAGCCTGCGTTGTTTCTTATCTCGGGCCGTGCCCGCTCTAATGGTTTACTGTACTCGCAGTCCGCGTTGTTTATTATCTCGGGGCGTGCCCGCTCTAATGGTTTACCGTACTCGCAGTCCGCGTTGTTTATTATCTCGGGCCGCGCCCGCTCTAATGGTTTTACTGTACTCGCAGTCCGCGTTGTTTATTATCTCGGCCGTGCCCGCTCTGCTGGTTACTGTACGCGCAGTCCGCGTTGTTTATTATCTCGGGCCGCGCCCGCTCTAATGGTTTACTGTACGCGCAGTCCGCGTTGTTTATTATCTCGGGCCGCGCCCGCTCTAATGGTTTACTGTACTCGCAGTCCGCGTTGTTTATTATCTCGGCCGTGCCCGCTCTGCTGGTTACTGTACGCGCAGTCCGCGTTGTTTATTATCTCGGGCCGTGCCCGCTCTGCTGGTTACTGTACGCGCAGTCCGCGTTGTTTATTATCTCGGGCTGCGCCCGCTCTAATGGTTTACTGTACTCGCAGTCCGCGTTGTTTATTATCTCGGGCCGTGCCCGCTCTGCTGGTTACTGTACGCGCAGTCCGCATCGTTTATTATCTCGGGCTGTGCCCGCTCTAATGCTTTACTGTACTCTCAGTTCGCGTTGTTCGTAATCTCGGGCCGTGCCCGCTCTGTAATGCTTTAATGGCTCGCAGTCTGCGCGGTTTCTTATCTCGGGCCGTGCCCGCTTTAATGGTTTGCTATACTCGCAGTCCGCATCGTTTATAATCTCGGGCCGTGCCCGCTCTAATGCTTTACCGTACTCGCAGTCCGCGTTGTTTGTTATCTCGGGCCGTGCCCGCTCTGATGGTTTACTGTACTCGCAGTCCGCGTTGTTTATTATCTCGGGCCGTGCCCGCTCTACTGGTTTACTGTACTCGCAGTCCGCGTTGTTTATTTTCTCGGGCCGTGCCCGCTCTAATGGTTTACTGTACTCGCAGTCCGCGTTGTTCATAATCTCGGGCCGTGCCCGCTCTGTAATGCTTTAATGGCTCGCAGTCTGCGCGGTTTTTTATCTCGGGCCGTGCCCGCTTTAATGGTTGCTATACTCGCAGTCCGCATCGTTTATAATCTCGGGCCGTGCCCGCTCTAATGCTTTACTGTACTCGCAGTCCGCGTTGTTTGTTATCTCGGGCCGTGCCCGCTCTAATGCTTTACTGGCTCGCAGTCCGCGTGGTTTATTATCTCGGGTCGTGCCAGCTCTCATGCTTTACTGTACTCGCAGTCCGCGTTGTTTGTTATCTCGGGCCGTGCCCGCTCTAATGCTTTACTGGCTCGCAGTCCGTGTGGTTTATTATCTCGGGCCGTGCCAGCTCTAATGCTTTCCCGTACTCGCAGTCCGCGTTGTTTGTTATCTCGGGCCGTGCTCGCTCTAATGCTTTCCTGGCTCGCAGTCCGCGTGGTTTATTATCTCGGGCCGTGCCAGCTCTAATGCTTTACCGTACTCGCAGTTCGCGTTGTTTATTGTCTCGGGCGCGCCCGCTCTAATGCTTTACCGTACTCGCAGTTCGCGTTGTTTATTGTCTCGGGCCGTGCCCGCTCTAATGCTTTACTGTACTCGCTGTCCGCGTTGTTTCTTGTCTCAGGCCGTGCCCGCTCCGCTGCTTGATTGGACTCGTGTCCGCTGCTGCTTGTATGTACAGTACTGCACAGGTTCTCGATTACGTGATTCGTGGACTGCACTGACTCCGTACCTGGTCTAATTCTGGTGATTTGCTGCCTTTTATTGGGTTAATTTTGTGTTGCCTGTGCTATGTTTTGTTTCATGATTGGCATGTACCTTTCTTGCAGAAATTCTACTTTTACGATTCCGTGTTTTAACATATTCATCAACGCCGTGGGCAGCGGTTGCTATTGCCTTAGAACTTTTTTAGTGGCCGAAGTTTTGCGCATTTACCGATCACGGGTTGCTTTGACGTACTGCTGTGCAAATTCCGTGCCTCAATGTTAAGTATCCGATCCGGTTTGTCGTTGCTTTATGTCTTATGGTTTGTGCTGATGTTAATTTCACTGGTCCTTTGGTTTTGGGGGTGTTCTCCAAGGACAGTCTGTCCTTGGTTCTGCATTTGGTGCTTCCTGACATTTGTTTTGACATTAATTTCGCTTCCTCTGTTATATTTGCTTTGTTCGCATCATGACTTACAAGGTGTCTAATAACAATCATCAGTAAAATGTTATAGCAGTCAATGATAATGGAAAGTTTAATTCTCGGGCCGTGCCCCCCCTAATACCCACTGGACTCGTAGTCAGCGCTGCTGCGATCACGGGCGGTGCCCGCTCTATTAACCTGGACTCGTAGTCCGCGCTGCTGCGATCGCGGGCCGTGCCCGCTCTATTAACCCTGGACTCGTAGTCCGCGCTGCTGCGATCGCGGGCCGTGCCCGCTCTAATAACCACTGGACTCGTAGTCCGCGCTGCTGCGATCGCGGGCCGTGCCCGCTCTATTAACCCTGGACTCGTAGTCCGCGCTGCTGCGATCGCGGGCCGTGCCCGCTCTAATAACCACTGGACTCGTAGTCCGCGCTGCTGCGATCGCGGGCCGTGCCCGCTTTAATAACCACTGGACTCGTAGTCCGCGCTGCTGCGATCGCGGGCAGTGCCCGCTCTAAATACCCACTGGACTCGTAGTCCGCGCTGCTGCAGTCGCGAGCCGTGCTCGCTCTTATACCCTCACCCATCTTGTTCGGGATACCTGATGTTTGAGTAAGTAATTTATGTACATATATATATATCTATTTATTTATATATCTATTTAATATATCTATTTAATTGCAAACAACTGGAGGCGGTTGTAAGATTTTTATACAGACGTCAAATGAATATACTGTTATAACGTACTGCCACGACAGCTCGCGCTCGCTCAAATATCCTACTCCTTATGCTCCTAGATATCAACACGGGCCGTGCCCGTTCCTATGCTCATAGACTCATAGTCTGAGTTTTTTCTGCACAGCGGGCCGTGCCCGCTCTTATTCCCTTTGGACTCGTAGTCCGCGTTTTGCTACGACGGCGTCCAAAAGTTGTGCCCCTCAAAGGCTTAATGTATTGTTAGTCCGCAGTGTTTTCTCATGCTGATCACGTCAACGTTACGCTTATCATACGCTTCTAAAATAGCCTCAAGCAGTGTATACAAGTACTTTGTATACAACGAACCTAATAAATGTATGCTATCAAAACATGAGCGCAACTACTGTAATACACACGTACTCAGCAAATAACACTTTAATCTTGAACGCCTTATTCAAGCTTGTTTATAACTGTTTTCCTTCCAGAATACGTGAACCAGGTAAAGGATCCTCCTGTGGGTAATTATATCTTTTTATATTTTTGGGGATAGGCTCCACCCCCGCCGTACAAGTACGGCAGGATCTGCGAGGTTCCAGACGCTGCGGACCTGGGCTTCGACGGGGCTTTCGCCAAAGACTCTATATACACTATATTCACTATTACTAATTGTCATACGTGTTTATTGGGATTAAATCTTTCTTGCTGCACTTTGTTTCTAGAGTTTTCCTGCTAGAACTGAAAGCTCCGCGTAGGTTCTAGCGGGAAACTCGAAATCACGCCACTTTTCTCAGCCAATCACCAACTCCCACCTGTCCTTAAAAGACCTCCCTCATACCTGTTCTCCCCTGCTTGCAGACGCTGACATACGTTTTCACCCTCCTCCTTCCCCACCGCCTCCAGTTCGGTCCCGCCGGTTGCCCAGGGGATAGGCTCCGCCCCCGCCGTACAAGTACGGCAGGATCTGCGAGGTTCCAGACGCTGCGGACCTGGGCTTCGACGGGGCTTTCGCCAAAGACTCTATATACACTATATTCACTATTACTAATTGTCATACGTGTTTATTGGGATTAAATCTTTCTTGCTGCACTTTGTTTCTAGAGTTTTCCTGCTAGAACCTTGTTTGTCAGCTGCCATGAAAAAACTGCCATCAGGATTTGAAACAAGCTTGATAGGACTGTACCAGGGGCTTGTGGAGGGCTTGATGACCCTAAGATTAAGCATTTTCTGGACCTTCTGTTCTACAATGTGCTGACTGGCTTTAGGAAGGTAGTGAGGCTGTTGTTTTACAATGCAACGGGGTGCTAGATGACCTGGGTGTGCCCAGGAGTGTCAGGAAACATATATTTAAACTGGTTAACACACTCTTCCAGGTTTTGCCGCTAGACCCAGCCTAGGTACACGCCATAGCTGATCTGTCTGGCAGGGTGCTCCAGTACCTGGACTTAGTCAGAGAACTGTGGGACAGGATCATACCATTTCTGTAATCGTTTTCATCTTTTCTTTGACCGTGAATGGTCCCTGCCAGGAATTGAGGAACTTACAGGAGGCTCTGGATATGAGGACCAGCACCCTGTCTCCCCTCAGGGGTATTGGCAGACTTAAACTTAAAAAGGCATAAAAACTGCATAACACAGGGCCTAATCAGCATGCAAAAAGCTATGATGTGCCATGCATGATGAAAGTCTTCATCCATTTCCAAGATTACTTACAATATTTAGTTTTTAGGCTAAGCTTAATCTTTACAGCTACACAGATAACTTAGATAGCTGTTACTTACTTACACACTGCAGCAGAGTTACAGCTCAGACTGCATTACCTCCACCCACCATCTGAACAATCTAGAGAGGGGGTGGCTAAAATGGATGGAATAGATAACTAGACAAGACTGTAATTCACCCTTTACAACAACATACTGACAAAAGTTTTTCACTATGAAACATGGTTTCTTCTACTGCTGTAACAATACATCGATCTGTATCGATGCATCGATACAAACTATGAACGATACGATGCATCGATTTGACGTAAAAACATCGATGCATGTGTTTTTCACGTGCGTTTAACCGGTTACTGCAAAAGCGCCGTCTTGCGGGTCGCCCCGTTCTGACTATGTAAAGTAGAATGCTTCAAAGTGTCAAATATTCTAAACAGAGCGACCAACTAACCAACTCATATTCATTAGTACTACTTTAACTACCTGCATGCAAATTTACAACCATCTACATGAAACCAGTCGCCAGAAATCTCCAACTGAAAACAGCCTGTTTTTTACATTATTTACATGGGGAACACGCCTCCCCAACAAAATAGCCTTATAAAATATTATTAGTATGTAAAATAACATCAGATTATATAATAGAAAATTCACTTACTATCACAGCATCCACAATACAGCCCTGAACCGCAGATAAAATATCCTTTAAAAGTCCTTTATTCTCCTGCTCACTTCTCCTTACAAACATGCTTTAGTTTTAGCGCAGCCGCAACCTCATATTCTCAAGGTCCTAGCGACCACACAATGTAATGTTTTTACGTAAAGTTGTATGTGAATACAAAGCTAAGGATGTCGTCTTCTAGATTCTGTGGTTTTCATTGGTCCACAAACAATTACTTTTTTTGAGTGCTCGTCTTTTGAACCAATGGCGTGAGCGCTGGATCACGTGGGTGTCCAATCAAATCAGGTCACAGCCTTTCTCCAGAAGACTTCTCCTGGAGAGATTTTGAACACTTTGGAGACGCCTGGTGGACACCTAATATAATGCAGTGCAACTTTGCTTTGTGATATAAATTACAACTACTGAATCAGGAAATGTAGAGAATGATTGACTATTCCTCACCAACATCCATACACACATTATAAACTCCAAATATAACAGGTGTTTTTTTTTATTTTTCTTCTGCAGTTGATGTTCTGAAATGGAACCTAAATAATAGGGCTGGACCCGAATATTCGGGTATTCGGATATTCGTTTGTTGAGTAGGTATTCGGTTTTTAATTTTGGTATTCGGATATTCGTTTTTTTTCTCCTTTCCAGAGTTCCACCTCACTCTAACCACTTCTGTTCTCGCGGGTCCCGTCAGAATATCTTGCGCGCGGGACAGAACTGGGGTGGGTTTCCCGAAAGCTTCGTAACGCTAAGAACTTCGTTAACTCGTACTTAAGATTGATCGTTAATTAAAGAGTGTTTCCCAAACCCGTGCGTAACTAAAGTACTGCGTAAACTCGCTCGCAGATTAACGAGTGCTCTGACCCAGTCGTTATTCTTAAAGAGCTTCTTTAGGGGATCTCGACTTGCAGTTCAGCACCTTAAACACCAGGGACCGCCAATTTTGAGGAAGAAAAAATATTATTTCCGTGGTTGAACAATTATATTATATTACTATTAATTATAATCAATTATATTATTATATAATTATCAATATTATTATATTATATTATATTATATTATATTATGTTTTGTTATGTTATGTTATATTATTTTATATTATATTATATTATATTATATTATATTATAATATAATATATTATAATGCCAACTTTGTCTGTGGCTTGTAGTCTAACTGGGCATATTGGAATTGACCAATCAAACCCACGAATAAATCATTAAAATCCAGATTAGCGATGCTAGAGTTCTTGACATTAATGCTGCAAGAAATGCAATCAGTGAATTCCTGCAGATGATGCTCACGGTTTAAGCAAAGCTGCAAAGTAGGTCTGGTGCAGGGGACTTTAATCCCACCTACACGTATTGTAAAGGGTATCGGTGAATGTGCAGGTAATATTTAATAATATTCCTTATTCAGGTGCTTCTAACCAACATTGTGGCCGTTCATCTGGGCAAACTCTGGGGTGTGTCAACTCGCAAATATATAAGTACCAGTCAAAAGTTGGACACGTCTCATTTAATTATTTTATTTTATTTTTTATTTTTTTACATTGGCGATTAATATTAAAACCATGAAAACGATTAATTGACGCATATGGAATTGTCTAGTAAACAAAAAGGTGCATGGCCTTCACAATCCCCTAACCTAAACTCAACTGAGTGATTTAGGATGAGCGGGAGCCTCATAGAGTGTATATAAAACATATTTTGGTTGGTTTAAAAAAAAAAGGTACATACGTATAAGTATTATTATTATAATTTATTTTTTATATATTTTATATTATTTTTGTATAATTATTCATAATAATAATAATAATAATAATAATATATTAATATTACTATCAATATTACTATTAATAATATTAGTATAATATCTATTAATATAATATATATTAACTATAATAGTTTTAAAAAAAGTAAGAAAAGTTTAATGTTTTAAAATAGATTAGATTTTTTATTATTTATTTAGTCATATGTATCTTTAGGAGTATTTTATTAATGCCAAAGTACATCCTTTTGTAATTTAAATTTCAGAATATGTATAATGTTGATGATTACAACACAGTTCTACGTTTTTTATGGCCTAATAGTGAATAAATACTGCATATATGCAGTGTTGAATCGATATTTGTGGATCGATTGAGTGCGCTGTTTCGGGGGAGGAGTCAACAAAGACGTTCTTTAACCTCGTTCGTTAATTTTCACTTTGCGAAGCTCTTTGGGAAACACTCGCAGAACTGGCTCGTTCTTTACTCACGTCATTCGTTAGTTCATTCGTTATTCCCTAAGATTGATCGTTTTCGGGAAACCCACCCCTGAACTGTTATTGGCTGGAGCGGGAGTTTAATCCAGACGATGCGGGAGCAAATTAATAAATAGTTAAGAAAACTGTAATAATTGTAAAAAAAAAAAGCTAAAGAAAACTCTCAACGCGCAGGATGGACCGACACACACGCACACACCGATGGTGTTTGGACTGGGGTAAGGAACGGGACCACACTATTCAGCGCTGCTGTTTTAATAAATATATAAGTAAATTTGAAGCATTAAATGTAGTTTATTTAATTTATATTAGGAACGTGGGGCGGGAGCGGCAGAAATGTGTATGTGGCGGGCGGGCGCGGGATTAAAAGAAGCAATTTTTTTGCGGAGCGGTAACGAGACAGAAACGCGGGAGCGTGGAAGAGTGGGTTTAAAAATCAGTCTCGCGCAGACCTCTATTATACATGATTAAAAAAAATGCAGGCTCTTCGAAACTGATTTATATAATAAAACGTAAGGGGTAATGTGGCAACAGTAGGGGGTAAATCTGTTACAAAAGCCTGGCCTACAAAAATGATGTCTGAACGAATTTCCTCTTATCTAATATAATTTAAAATGGTTTAAAAATATAAAATAATTTCTAAGCAAACGAAATATTTAATATTGAGCTTTTAGCCCAAGTGCAAAAATACAACATCAGTAATACGACTATGCCCTGCACAATCCTTAAACCGAAATAGACCAAGTACAATAACGTCATTAACAATGACTTTCCTCTACTCTAATATAATTTAACATGGTTTAAAAATATAAAATAATTTCTAAACAAACGAAATATTTAATATTGAGCTTATAGCCCAAGTGCAAAAATACAAAATCATTAATATGCCCTGCACAATCCTTTAACCGAAATAGACCAAGTACAGTTTACAATGACTGTCCTCTAATATAATTAACAATGTTTAAGAATATAAAATACTTCCTGAACAAACGTTTCTTTTGTTTGTTTTTTTAAGCAAATAGCCTAAGTGTGAAAACACAAACAGCAATTTACTGGGCTGGCTTGTGCAGCGGAGAAACCGTGCAGCAGCAGCCTCCTAGCCTGCTTACGCAGCGGATAAGCCGCGGTGTGGGGCAGCAGAAATTCCGGGATGAAAACACAAAGAAATCTGGGCTAAAAACACAGAAAAAATATGGGGTGAAAACACAAAAATCCGGGATAAAAACACCAAAAATCCGGGGTGAATATGTCTCGTCGGTCAGAGCAAATTGAACATTTTTCAGTGGATTAAAGGGGCCGTGATTTGCTTTTTTTTATTTATTTTTTTTTTACCTCTTTTTTTAAAAACGAATATTCGAATATTCGCTTCGAATCAGTGCCGAATATCCGGAGCTCAAAAAACGCTATTCGGGCCAGCCCTACTAAATAATGGAAATTAAAGTCTTGAAGTGAATTATTGTTTTGCCCCAACTGTCTACTTCAATTTAAGCCCTGAATGGTGATTGTGCTATATGTAAAACTTGAGCATAAATGAGCATAAAATTGGATCTGCAGTAAGATGTTTAAACATTGCATTGTTCCGCTCTGTGTTATTCTCCGCCTATTATCTGTTACTCTCCCCTGCTGTTTGCCGAGCACATGTTTGAGTTAAGAGTTACACAATGCAGGAGCCCTCAGCAAGTCGAATCGTATTGTATCATATCGTATCGTATCGTATCGTGACATAATTTGAGGTATCGTACATTATCTTATCGTTGACTAAAATAATCGTATCGTAATGAATCTTGTCATTTACACCCCTAGTTTCTTCATATAGAGGCTTTTTTATTGCTCTCACTGCAAACAGGACATGGGAATGAGGAGTCCCCAGTGTTGGTGGTTTGGAGTGGAAGAATAATGCTGAATGCTGAGTCAGGATCGAAGTAACTTTTATTGAAGTCAGACAGCATAGCATACACAGAAAGGCAAAAAAGGAAAAAAAAAAGGATCATGGTGCAGAGAAGCTCAAGAATTAAAGATCCTCATAGTTACTTGGATAATATAACATGAATAACACTATAACACTTGGACTAACATGAATAAAATACATTGGATGTCTCTCTCTCTGTAGTTGCACTGAATCAATCATAAAATAGTAATTCAGTATGGAATCACATTCTGTCGTATGTGTTTTGCAGGATTGTGTCCCTGGATTTCACCCAAGAGTTGGCCGGTCTGTGGACATGCATGACTTGGCCTCCATATCTGTGGGACCATTCATTTGGACAACTTGAAGCACAGGTGAACTGAACTTCAAAAAATCATGTTTTTTAAATGCTTAAAGGCAAATATAAACATGCCAGGACTGATTCTGATTGTGATTTAGATGTTCTCATTCGCACTTCTCTATTTTGTAATTGCTCTCCCAAATGAATTTAAATGGCACAACAATTACAATGCAACCAGAGTCTGAGAGAGCATAGGTGCACATGGGTGCCCATCTCCTCACATCACTCTCAATGTGATGTCAGTCAGCTCGGGCATCTGTTAGCTAATATATCAGAGCTGAGACGCTCCCTTTCCTCCAAGCGCCTTGGATAACCAGTAATGCTACATAAGTGTCGGAGGAGGCATGTGCTGGTCGTCTCCTTCATAGCGTTGGGGGCATTACAAGTAATTAGGGGGCAGTCCTAAGAAGTGGGATTTAAAAAATGATTAATAATTACAATGATATAAGCAACACATTGCATTCAGTCATTTGATACAGATGATAGATAATGTAAAACCTACAAATTAAGACTTCTTAACGGGCTTGTGTTACTTGATGGAGTCCAAAGTTATGTTTTGGAATGCTGGACTAAAATCCACAACTACTTCTGATGTATATATAGTATGTAATCCTCACATTTTGTGTTTACAGGTTTATGGACTCCAAAGATGATGACGGTTCGAATCTTCTGACTCTACACACCCTTAGAAAGAACGATTATACACAACCCTGATTTAACCTCTTTTCAGTAATTGTGCCACCAGTGCCATTCTGAATTTTTATTTTATTTTAATAATCTGCTTGGGAATGAGTTTCTGCAACTGAAGAAATATATATAATTAAGATATGCTGACTGTTAAATTACAAATATGAGCATTATTCGCCAATGATTTGGGTGTTGATTTTTTCTTTAGATTTTCTTCAAATATGGACATAATTATCCATGACTACTTTATGGTGATTACTTTATATTAGCATTATATAATAAATATATCTGTCAAGCATTACACATTTTGTTCATTGTATTATTTCTTTGATTCTTCATTCAAATGGTTGTATGCTAAGAAAAATCAGACTATTTTACTCCTCTATTTCATTTACTCTTTCAGATGGTACGTGTATTATTATCTAGAGCTGTAGCTAAAATCTTACATGTACGAGTAAATGAGTTTGGTGAGCAGTGCACTGGGTGGCTGATGGAAGACACACGATACCTGAAGCTCAATGTTAACATGATTTAACAGGCAGGCTTATGCAATAAAGCACTGGAAAAGTAAAAAGTAAAGGGAAGAATTTGATTATTATGGTATGTGATGTATCACCAGATATGCCACCACATTGAGAGTGAATAACACATTTCCTTATACTTTTCCATAGATCAGGAGTTTGTTTCCTTTTTTGTGTTTAATCTGGCTCTTCTGCCCATTTTTCCTCATTTGAAAGAGCTTTTGAAATAATTACAGACTCTCCATAAAAATATCACCACATTGAGCTGTGTAATGGTAAATTCTCAAGCATGTTTGGTCACACAGACTAGGTATTTGTTCCCATTTATTGCATATGCTATATACGGTATACTGTAGGTAAGTAGGACATGACTTAAGAAGGTCATAAATGAACACATATTTTACTGTGGAGTTATGTATCATAACTAAGTTTTGGGAGTTGATCCACGCCCTCACTCCTCCCACTTCCTTCCCTATGTAAACCGTCACTTTCTCTCTACATGCTCGTTGAACAACCTCGCAGTTGAACAACACCGCGATTGAACAGCCTCGCTGTTGATCAGCCTCGCCTGCGGCGTTGACTCCCGCTCCTTACCTGGTCCACGATGGTACTCCACCTCTATGTCTCCTGCGGCTGGATCCCGACCTCGCACAACAAGCTGTTTTCGTCCACACCTACTCCTCCACCGCCACTGCTGCCGGCTGCCTTCCTTGATTATGGTGCGTCGTTTCCCTTCTAACATGCGGTCCTCCGCCCGGCCCGCTGGGCTTTTAAACTACATGTACACCATGTGCGTCATTCCACAAAGTCTTTCAACACCATCTTTCCACTTCAACTGCTTTCTGATTGGTTTCAATTTCCAACTGCTGTCAGCAATTGGTTTAAATTTAATAAGAATGGCTATATGCATTTTTTAAAAAGGCCATTTAGAACCAATTGGACATACACAGCGCCTTCCATAACTATTGGCACCCTTTGTTAAGAAGTGTTCTTTGGCTTCTAATCAATTCTATTTTTGTAATATTGGACAACAATGCAAAAAAGAGAAAAATCTAAGCTTTAATTCAAGTGCCTTTATTTGGTGGAAAAAATAACACATTAAGAAATAGATCTTTTGTACAACTTCCGTTTGCCAACAAGACAGCACTTAATCTCCTTCTGTAACTCTTCACAAGATGTGACAATACAGAAAGAGGGATCTTCAACCATTCCTCTTTACAAAACCTATTTAAATCATCCAGAGTCCTGGGGTTTCTCCTATGTACTCTCCTCTTCAGCTCACCCCACAGCTTTTCTATTGGGTTGAGAACTGGAGACTGAGATGGCCATGAGAGGAGCATGATTTTGTGCCTTATGAATAATTTTTTAATGTTTTAAACTTTTTGATGATTTCTCTGAGTGTAGATAAGGTCTACCCAAAATAACTGCTCTGTTATCTTACTTATAATATTTCACACAAATAAATAATAAACAACCCTTCTCTCTAAATATGAAAATGGCAACAGAGAGACAGCAAAATTGGAGAAAAAAAATCAAGACACTATGCCAAATTGAGTAAATTATTCATGGCTTTAACATCAGCTTTTTATATTGATATTGGTTCTTCCCCTTAGCCATGCAGTGAGGAATGTTATCCAAAACAGCAATGCCGACCAGCAGGGTTGAGGTTTCAGCCATATGCTGCAACTGAAATGAGAATTTCAGGAAAGATAAGAACCTTCAGGTTGAATAGGCTTTTGAGTCATTCACCCTGTCCAATGTAATGTAAATGTAAAGTGATTAGTAAGTTTAGAGGGCCAGCCAATCAGAGAGAATGAAGAAAAAGAACAGAATTTCAGTACAAATCAGTGGTAATATTTAGGAATGCTGCAACTTTTAAGTCTTTGGTGGTTCAGGCTCTGGATGTGAGAGATCTTGCGCAGATCTGCCATTAGTTTGAATATAAAGGGGTTCTTGTCTGTGATGATTTCTTTGGAGAGATACTAACTCAGCTAATTAAAAACACTGTAGCTGAGTAGCCACTGGAAGTAGCGCTTAGACAAAAATACTGGCCAAAACAGCAGTGTTAAACAGGGGGGTTAAGCTTTGAGGACCTTGGACAGCGCTGGAGAGCGGAGCAGGCCAGTGCTGCATACAGCTTGGTGGTGCTCTTAATATTCTGTAAAACTGAGGATATGTTTATTTTATATTTGATTCTGACCCGTTTTTGAGGAGCTAGAGGGCTGGCACTTTATAGTACTAACGTGTGGATCCATGATTTGTTTCCAAATAAAGTTTATTTCCATGAGACATGAAAGCTTGATTAATCAGATGCAGAGCAGTTTGTGTGAAATTACTGCCAAATCTGCATGTGATGAATAGAGATTACAAAATACAAGCTTTACACTACAGATTTTAGAAAATCTCTACAGATATCACAGTCAGTCCTGTGTATTATAACACTCAGAATCGTATCAGCATTAAGACAATAAAGAAAGAATAGGCCCTATGCACACTATTCATATACTAGCAGCTCAACTTTAATTTTTTTATATGTAAGTATTTGGCCCCTACAGATTACTTTTGTTTTTGCTTTTTTTGTCATACAAACAAACTTTGATATCAGACAAAGATAATTATGAGTAAATATAAAAAGCACTTTTTAAAAGATCATTTTGTTTATTAAAGAAAAAAAACTATCCAAACCAATCTAGCCCTGTGTGAAAAAGTGTTTGCTCCCTAAATCTAATAACTTGCTTGTGCACCCTTGGCCTCCTCAACTGCAATCAAGTTTTGATGGCCAGATACTCTCCTTCAGGATTGTCTGGTAAAGAGCAGAATTGCTCATTCCTTCTATTACAGCAAGTTGTCCAGATCCTGAAGCAGCAAAGCAGCCCCAGACCATCACACTACCACCACCATGTTCTATGTTCAGTATGATATCCTTTTCTGAAATTATGTGTTTTACTCCAGATGTAACGGGACACACACCTTTCAAAAAGTTCCACTTTTGTTACGTCAGTCCAAAGAATATTTACCCAAAAGCCTTGGGGATCATCAAGATGTTTTTGTCAAAAAAAAAACCCTTTCTTCTAAATGGATGCACCTGTGTGTAGGTAAAATATCAATGAGCTTTTGCTTGTATGTCATACAGGGTATAAGATATGGAGCTTAAAAGTTGGATGATTCGCTATAGCGCCACCATCAGGCCGATCAGGCTGAGCTTGAGCACTTGAGTAGCAGGAAGAACTACTACCTGATGACCAAGTAACATGTCTGTACGATTTGGTTTGGTCTGTTTTATCTGAGAAAAAACAATATTAAGGAAGCAGAAGAAGAACAAAAATCCAAACAAAAACAATAGGGTTCCCGCACCTTCTGTGCTTGGAACACTAATAAATAATTGAATAAAGTGCAGTAGTTTCCTGGTACAGAGCTGTGCACAGGTGTAGTCTCAGCACTGGAATGCAGTTTGACTCCTTTTCTGTTCTCGTATTTCAAGAGCACAATAATAATATTGAAAGTAAAAAAAAAAATATATATATATATATTAACAAAACACAAAAAATAACCCCTGTACAGAATCAAATGATAATACAAAATTGTGTACTTACTTTTTCTTCTGTTAACTTGCTATATTAGAAATATGAGGAATGTATGTCATAGTGATAACATAATGACATATAAATAAATAAATAAATGATTGAATAAAGTGCAGCAGTTTCCTGTTACAGAGCTGTGAACCCGATTAGCCTCAGCACTGGAATGCAGTTTGACATGTTTTACATGATATGCTTCTATACACATATCTTAGTGTTGCAGGATAATCCATCAGCACTCCTGGAGCTGAGAGGGTTAAGGGACCTCCACAAGTGTGTGTGTGTGTGTGTGTGTGTGTGTGTGAGATGACATAAGAGTAAGAATTTGGTGATTTGGTGTTCTTAATAAAGAAAGAAAGAAAACAGTACTTGGAAAATAGGTCATCACAGCTGTCTATTAATGAAATAGAATAATGAATGATACTAGCTTCAAGAATGTGTATGCTATTCTCACACTTTTGCTGTGTTTTAGTTTGTTATGTTATTATATGAATAATATGAATGATGATAAGATGGACATTGGAAAATATGTTAACAGAATGTATAAACCATAGACTGTGTAAGTAAGGACAGGACGTCCCCATCGATCTCATTAAGGCATTTTGAAGCCAAAATAAGGCCGAAAGGGAAGCTGTCATCTTGCATGCCATTGCGTAGTAGAAGCAAAGTGGAGCCAGAACAGAAGCAGCAGAGGTTCACCAAACTGCAGAGAACATTTCCCTGAGGATCTGTTCCTTGTGAACTCCCCTCTAACTGAACCAAATACAGGCTGTGGACACAGTGGTGAGTGTTTGTGCTTTTAGGCGACCTGTCAATCAACTTGCCCACAGCTGTTAATCACCACATTGCCACACCCCTTTTAAATATTACAAAATAATCCCTATAAAATGCATTAACTGTAAAGAAAAACACTGGGGGTTAACATTTTAGGGGGCTTGCAGAATGTACAGAACCCAACTTAGAAAAAAAATAATGGATCTATCTTCCATTAGCTTGAATAGAAATAGGCGGGGTTAAAAGTTGTACTGGAGCCCAACCACCAGAGAGCGGAAGAGACGTAGTGGCTTTACTTTCCATCCTCCTGTCCATAATTATATACAGTCTATAGTATAAAAATCTCGGGGCTCCGGCATCTGATGGCAAACTACATGCCCGGGATTCAAACCAGCGATTTCCCAATTATAGTGGTAAGGGATCTTGCTTTGTGCACTTTTTCGCAGTCATGTTGGATGGGAACATATCTAAACTGTTCCAAAATTACACTTGGCACAATGCATTCAGATAAGTACCATTCTCCTGGCAACTGTCAAACTCAGACTCAATCTATCAGACTGCCGGATGGAAAAGCACAATTTGACACACCTGAGAACACATCTCCACTTCTCTAGTCGGGTCAAGCTGCACTGCATCCTACGCTTTCCATTGCATTACGTTATGCAATGGAATGAAGCTGTTTGATGAAGCTGTTTGACTATGGAAACCCATTCCTTTAAGCTCTCTAGTCTCTACTGTTCTTGAGCTGAAGCTACATGAAGCTTGGAGATCTGTAGTTTCAGACTCTGCAGAAAGTTGGCAACCTATGTTCACTCAGTGCCTGCCTCTGTTATTTTACGTATTTCACTTCGTAGCTAAATTACTGACATTCCTATGTGCTTTGTTATAATACCACTAACACTTGACTGTGGAATATTTAGTAGCGAGACAATTTACCGACTGGTCAGGGGGCATCCTATCACTGTCCCATGCTGGAACTTACTGTCACAAATGTTTGTAGAAGCAATCTGCATGGCAATCTACTTTGTTTTGTAAACATGTGGCCACTGAAGCGATTGGAACACCTCATTTTAATGATTTGGATGGGTGAGTGAATACTTTTAGTAATGTGGTGTAGTTGGTAAAAATTACTTTGTACAAAAGTAAGCTAAAGTGCACAGTATATTATGCTGTTTTCTTCATTCTTGTTTCAACAATGCATGCCTCCCTTTTTCCACCTGCAATTATCTTGGTCTAAGAGAAAAAATGGCGTGGTCTGGTCATTTTGTTAGTTTAGTTACAAGGCATCTTTTTATTTACTCCTTTTATTCACCCTTCTGTGACACTGAACTTGTATAGTATAGTACTGGTATAGTACACACATTACCTTTGGTCTTTAGGGTACAATTTATCAGCTTCCTCAACATACAGAGACTGAACTAAAAATAAAATCTTACACACAAACACACACACACACACACACACACACACACATACACACCCATCTAGAACGCACAGTCATTGGGACACTGTTTCAATGTCTTTGTACTTTGTATTATAAGTATACAGTACTTTAACTTGCTTAATCACAGGCAACATTCTGCCGATCCCCATCCAGGTTGTCATAGCCACGACACTGAATGAGTCTAGCAAACAAATAAAGTGCTTAGTGTCAAGTTGCAAAGGAAACAGGACGACAAAACCTCTTTAAGGCCACCTCAGGTTTCGTTCTGGATCTAATCTCAATCGATTACTAGCTATACTGCATTTGTTGTAAATAAGTATGAATTATAATGAGTCATGGTGGAATGCTGTAACTGATCTTTACTGAGCTGTTTATTTACCAGCATTTGCACTGTAATACAAGTACAGTAATGACTGTATATAAAATATTTAGGACAGCATGTTAGCTTGGGCAGCGTACAGCACTTTTAGTTTAGACTACACTGATGTTTTTTTTTTTTTAATACGTTTCTGGCACAGTGTCAGCTTCTGGTTCATGAAACACTTTGTACACTTCTGGGAAGGACATAGTCTCGTGCAATGGTTGACATGCATAAAGTGATCTCAATAGAACTGGTTTAAGGTAATCTCTGGTGATCTTTTATAACCCTCCCACATTCCTAAACACATCTACAAATACAAAGCGGAGTAAAGAAGTCCAGCAGGTCCAGAATCTTTAAACTCAGATACACCTGCTGGCTTCTCCCTGCTGCTGAACTGCCATATAAGGTAAATCATCTTTAGTATTTAATAATAGGATTGATGTCTTTGTAGGATAATTTTCTGTTATTTATTGATTTACTGGCATCTTGAGAAAATGCTGCAGAATGGTGATATGTGTTACTGCAAAGGAAAAATGAATACAGAATGGGCTTAATTATTAAACAACTCAAATATTACATCCTCAAATATTACACTTAAAAAAAAAACAAAGCAAAAGATCACAAAGAGTAAATTGAAGAATGTTGTAGCTACAGAAGCAGTTAAAAGGAGAAAGTAAAGGAGAAGTAAATCATATTATAAATATGAAATATATACAGATATAATATTGGTTTGTAATGTTAATGTAATGTTTCTCTACAGGGCTGAATCTGGGGTCTGGAAGACACAATGGGGTTTTCAATCCCACTGTGTATTCCTCTACTGCTGCTGATCAGTGGTAAGCTTTTGTAAATGTTATATAATGTTAAAGTGCAAAATTACCAAAAAAACAAACTACTTTTAACAACTTTTAATTGAAACACTATTGTTATTAATCAATGATCTTTATTTCACGGGAGGAGTAAATATAGGACAGTCAGAAGGTAATTAGTGCTTTATTTCTGATATGATAGTGATTTCACCTGAGATCATATATATTTGCATTTATTTTAATGAAACATTTACTGCAGTGTATCAAGTTTTAATACTACAGATACCAACAGCAGCAGAAAACGGGTTATATTTGGGCTGCTGATATGACAGATTTACAGCTCCTGATCACCCACTTTCTGATATCTTACATCTTGATTAAATACTAAGCACTGGTTCTTATTAATCATGTGATTTTCAGTCATCAGTCATTATCTCACAATTGTTATGCAGTGCAGAGATTATGAAAGTGCTTTTGTCAATCATCTACACAGCTCATTGTTTTTAAAGCTAGGAATTTAATTGTCTACAAAAATCCCACAGAACCAGTCCAGTCAGTCCAGTGCCACCCAGAATACAACAGCGACACCATCAGTTCTCAATCTGTAATACACAATCAGTCAAAACAAGGCTGAAACATTACTTTAATTAGTCCATACTGCAATATCAAACTGAAAACATATTTTTACGAAAAACTAGAAAGTGGATAGAGAACCTAAGACATGTTATATTCAATTTAAATAAATTGAATTCAATATTTATTAGAGTATATCGGGTCTTCTGAATGTTTAGAAGAATATAATTTTTTTTCATTCCTCGCTGTTTTAAATTTGAAACCAATTTCAAACCAAGAAAAGACTAAAGTGCACAACCCTGACAACAGTCAATGGTCAGCCACCCAATCCTATCTTAGCCATGCAGGAGCACTGAGCGTGTTGTGTCCCCTTACATGGGAAACGTAATAAACAGGCATGAATGTCAAACAATAACCACAGAGAAGTAGGAACTCAAAATACTTAAGAAAACGTTTTTCCTTTTTTCATTTCTTTTTTTTCCTTATTCATTTAGTGTTTAAAGACAGAAAAGACAGAGGTACCAGTTACATCTTAGGAATTTAAATCTGGAAAACAGAAAAAAAAAAAAAAAACAGGTCAAACTAGCATTTGGCACTCTCAAGAATAAAAAGATGGTGGCTTCCCTTAAATAGGAGAAGACCAGGGGCCTCATTTATAAAACTCTGTGTGAAGGTGTGCGCAAGCACAAAAAACAAGAAATGGTGTGCGCCCCCCCAAAAAAATCAGATATAAAAATGCGTGCCTAAGCACACATGAATGCTGTTACTCTTTCTAAATCACAACCTGCTTAAAAATTGTGCAAAGATGAACCAACCTTGTGTTTCGCCTCCGTACCGCCGACATTTACCCATAAAAGGTCCATGCAAATCACTTAATGAATATTGAAATGTGGGATTCCCCATTTATCCAAAGCAGAATAACGGAGTAATGCACAGCAAAGATGTGACATTTTGGAGAGTGTGAAGTAGAAGTCCTTGTTTCTCAGGATGAGGTGAGAAAGAATGTGTTGTTTGGTGGTTTTAGCCAACATGCAGCAGTTAATAATAAAGCTCCACAAGCTGAACTGTTACAGAGTTAAAAGGTGTTCAGATTTAAACAGCTGATTAACCTGCACACATTTTACAATGTATATTTACACCTGTAAAGTGGACATTTTTTACCTGATTCAGTTACGATGGTCTCTATAAATCTGCCCCCAACCTAAATTGCTTCATTAACCAGTCAGCATTATTCACAAAAAAATCTTCATGATCTCTAAAAACATGTTGTCGGGTTGTTTTTTGGCTAGGTCTTTAGCATAACAATAATACTACAATACATTACATTTAGAGCAGAAGATAAGATATCGAAATCATTTTATACACTTTATACATACAAACAAAAAAATATTTAAACAAGTAATAGGTAATCTTCCGTTCTTAATCTTGATTTATGCGGTATGAATATGCGCGAGGATGGTTTGGCATTTCCATTTCCGCAATGTTTTACCAAATAATGTCACTAATTCCCACTCTCTCTGTAATCTTTCAAATGGATACGCATGCCTCCAATCTTGCTTAAATGTACGCTCATTTCCACATTAAGTATCTCTTTATAAATCACAGTTCTTGCATTAGATGTTGCGCATGCATATTTTAGGCCTGTTTTTATGGTATGCACCCTTTGAAAATTATGCCCCAGGTATTGATAATTACTCCTAGTTAGACTGTTGTCACTCTACATCTCCATCTGGTGGCCTGGGGAGGAATAGCACGTTGGCCAGTCACAGCCTGGTCTCTTACACCACCTGTCACACTAATTCAGAAAGTTCAAGTTTTATCATCAGCTATCCCTGACACAGGGCTTAAAAATATAAGCCAACATTTCTGCAAGCTTATTTTTTAATGTAATCCAGCTTTTTTGATCATTTTTACTAAAGATCATAAACTGATGTTGCACTATATTTTATATAAAGCTAGCACATAATCTGTGGTCAGTTTTACAAAAAAATGTAAAGGCATTACTTACAGTCAGTTGCAAAAGTATTCATACCACTTGAACTTTTTCACATTTTCACATTTTTTCACAAACTTAAATGTATTTTATTGAGAAATTAAGTAATAGATAATCACAAAGTAGCACATAATGGTCAAGAGGAACAAAAATGATACATGATTTTCAAAATTTGAATCAAATAAAAATCTGAAAAGTGTGATGTGCAAAAGTACTTAGATTTCACTTTCATTGCAATTACAGCTGCAGTCTTTTAGGATACGTGTTTACCATCTTTGTGCATCTACAGACTGAGATGTTTGCCCCATTCTTCTTCTACAAAATAGCAAGGCCAGGTTGGATGAAGAGAGTCTGTGAACAACACATTTTGTGTCTTGCCCCAAATGCTCAATAGGATTTAAGTCAGGACTTTGACTGGGCCATTCTAACACATAGATATTCTCTTATCTAAACCATTCCACTGCAGCTCACGGTCACTGCCATTGTCACTGTCTTGCTGGAAGGTGAATCCCTTTATTTTTAGGATTGACCTGTATTTAACTCCATCCATCTTCCCTCCAACTCTGACCAGCTTCCATGTCTCTACCGCAGAAAAGCATCCCCACATCGTGATGCTGCCACCACCAAACTGTAAACGACACTCCTTGTGTCTTTCTTTCAACAATGGTTCTCTTCTTGGCACTTCCATAAAAGCCAGATTTGTGGAGTGCACAACTTATAGTTATCATGTGGACACATTCTCCCACCTGAGCTGTGGATTTCTGCAGCTCCTCCAGAGTGACCTTGGGCCTCTTGGCTGCTTCTCTGACCAGTGCCCTCCCTGCTCGATGTTGTCAGTTTGTATGGATCGCAATGACTTGGCAGGTTTGCAGGTGTAGAATACATTTTCCATTTTTTAATAATGTATTGAACAGTGCTCCTTGGGATGCTCAAAACTTGGGATATGTTTTTATATCCTAACCCTGCTTTAAACTTCTCCACAACTTTATCTCTGACCTGTCTGGTGAGTTCATTGGTCTTTATGATGCTGTTTGTTCACTAATGTTCTCTAACAAACCACTGAGCGCTTCACAGAACAGTTGTATTTATACTAAGACTAATTTATGCACAGCTCTCCTAACTAATTAAGTGTCTTCTGAAGGCAATTGATTGAACAGAATTTTATTTAGGGGTTTCATAGTAAAGTGGTATATTTTGTGCTTCACACTTTTCAGATCTTTATTTAAAACCATGAATATTTTCGTTCCACTTCACAAATATGTGCTACTTTGTGTAGGTCTATGAATTAAAGTCCATTTCCAAATACATTTAAATTTGTGGTTTTAAGATAATTCAAGGGATATAAACATTTTGCAAGCAACTGTAATTAAAAGGATAAAAAAAAAATCATAAAACAAACATTACTTGATAATAAGGTTACAAAAATATTGCACTATATTTTTATGTAAAACTAGCATGTCATTTTTGGTAATTTTTATCTAAAAATCTGAAAGCACACATTACTTAATAATAAAGTTGCAAAAACGTTCCATTACATTTTTAAGTATTCCCTTCAAAACATTTTTAATTAAGCTGTTTCTGTTGTAAGGATTAAAATTAAAAATTTATATTAATATGTTGCCGGCGCCAGGTCTAGGGGTTTCTGGGCCAGCAGCAAGGGATACACAGACCCATCAGCACTGTGTATCCTGAGAAATAACTGGATCTGCAAGTCTGCAAGTCAGTGGAGGACACAAAGCAATTAAGCACCTTGTTCGAAGGCAGCATGAGTTTATTTCTAAAAATCAACATTTCTTTCATTCATTTCATCACTTCAATAATTATTATTTAGTTCTTTTCATATATAATAGCAAGGTATAAAATATAATTTGTTCATATAGAAATACACATACACATTCTTGTTGTAATTTACCCTGTATATACTTCCCATTGTAAATATGTTGTAAATATGTAAAATACAGAATACTTATTATATTTGGTTTCTTTGTCAACATATACAAGTTTAGCTAGTTTCATAGTATCTCCAATAACATGACAGTAAAATGCTAATATGCATTTCAGAGTATATGTAAAATATATGTATATGTAAATCTAAATATATATATATATATATATATATATATATATATATATATATAAGATATTCAAATATTAGCTTATACTATCACACATTTACTCAACATTACATTTTCCCCATTACACAGCTACACATACAACATTTACACCAACATCTCAACAAACACATATACTCGAGGCAGCCAAGGTAGCTTAATACTGCCAGTATTACTGCTTACACTCACAGAAAAAATAGAAGTTGCACTGTAGTACATTTTAACTTTATGAACTGCACTAATAAGGCTTCGATTGATCAGAAACAACCATTTTTTAACTCCAAAACACAGACGAAATGCATTTGCATGGATACTCATAACTCACTTATGCATAGTACTCAGAAACTCACAAAATGGTGGATACCATACCTCAGAATACTAGAAAACTGCACCGATATGGTGTCACTAGCTCTAGTTTCAGAACAAAAGTGCTGTTTAACAAAGCATGACTCTGTAATATGTACAAAGTTGGCTATTTTACATGAACAAAACATTCAGAAATACTCATGAAAAGCATATGTATGGACTCTCTCATTGTTAGGTAAGATGGCACCCTCAGCTTAGTGATTAGTCACCCCAGAACCAAAGATTAGATTACAGGCAAAACTAAACGTTTTTTAAACAACAAAACACCTCAAAACACTTAACAAAACGCTCTCCTAGCCATTTTTATTACTATTTCTGTAAACTAGAGTGTTTAAAGTAGTGTTTTTAGTTACCTGCAAGTCAGTGGAGGACACAAAGCAATTAAGCACCTTGTTCGAAGGCAGCACGAGTTTATTTCTAAACTGAGCATGCTCAGTCCTCGAATTTTAGTGTGTTCTCCATGCAGCTCACTGGGATGAAGCGCCATCCAGCGGTTGGGTGGTGTAACACCATGTAAAAGTGTAAGACTAGCTTGAATAGCTTTTAGAATGGTTCTGATAATTCCAATAAAATACAAAAATAATAAAATAACAATAAAATAATAAAAATAAAAAAATAAGTGGGGGGTGTCTGTGTTACTACAACTGTAGATGGAGGCAATTTTCTAACCCTCTACACTCTCCCCGGCTTCAAGAGATGTCTCCGGACATTCAGAACTAAACTAATTAATGCTGTTTCAAGTCATTGTGTTTAGTTTATTGTCTGTGAATGTGTGTCTATGTACATAATGTATAGTTTTAGTGTTCGTCAAACGTCTAAGTCATAAGTACTGGTCTCACATAGTAGCATGCTTCAGGAAATGATGGATAGATTGTCATAGGGTAAGGCCCACAGGTAAACATTGCATTTGCTCCAGGTCTCCAATGTTGGTATGAAGGTTGACCTAACTGCTCATATGTGAATATTTCTTTGGACCTTGCAGCACGACTGGACTTCCTCACAGGCAGCTCTGCATCATCTGACAAATCTACATCAGGCTCAGCTTCTTCTATGGATTCCTCTGTATCTACATGGTGAAGCACGTTGTCTTCAGGCAGTTCTTGGACATTTTCACTAGCAAGTTCCACATCATTTGTTGATGCTTGGGTTGAGTCGGGTGCTTCCACTTGCACAGATTCTTGCTGCACACTCTCTGACTCACTTGCTTGTCTCGCTGGTCTGAATTCTGGTGCTACAGCTCGGAGGTGGCAATGTGGTTTGGATGGGGATGGCTGGGATCTGGTCATTCTCCTTTCATACACAGGTAAAGGTCGATTGTTGTAAAAGAATTCTTCATCAGTGGAGTCATCAGAACAATACTGGTCTGGCTCTTTACGGTTTGTGTTACGATTTCGTCCTTGATGCTTGTTTTGTCTCTGACTGGTCTGCTCATTTGGTTCAATTGGCAAGTCATTCACAAGCAAAAGGAGGTTGCGATGCAGCACGCGGATGTTTCGGTCTCCTTTCTCAGCTTGAATCCTATACACAGGTCCATCTCCCACTCGTTCCATGACCTTGTGCACCTTGCTCTCCCAGTATGAACGAAGCTTGCCTGGACCACCTCTCTCTGACAAGTTGCGGACGAGTACACGATCCCCTGGCTGAAGAACAATGCCTTTAACACCTCGGTCATAGTGCTTTTTACCTTTGGCAGAACTTTTCTGGCTGTTACTTGCGGCGATCTTGTATGCCTCCTGCATTCGAGAAGCCCACTTCTGTGCATATTCCTGCTTGGTCAGAGTCTCTTCTTGGGGTTTGAGGTCGAACAGCAAATCAATAGGCAGGCGTGGAGCTCTTCCATAAAGGAGAAAGAATGGTGAATAGCCGGTTGCTTCATGCCTTGTACAGTTGTATGCGTGGATGAGATGAGGCAAGTGGTCCTTCCACTCCGTCTTTTTCTCCTCCTGCAGAGTACGAAGCATCTGGAGAAGAGTTCTGTTCAGTCTTTCGACTGGATTACCCTGTGGGTGATAGCAGGTGGTACGAGAATGGGAGACTGCCGCTAGCTGCTCAAGTCGCTGGAAGAGACTGTTCTCGAACTCCCGCCCCTGATCATGATGTAGCTTCTCAGGGTAGCCGAAGCGAGGAATAAAGTCAGAGAAAATCTTTTCGGCTGCTGTTTTGCCAGATTTGTTCTTAGTTGGATACGCCTGAGCGAAACGTGTAAAGTGGTCACATAAGACTAAAATGTACTCGTAGCCACCTTTACTTGGTTCAAGGTGAAGATAATCTACAGACACAAGCTCAAAAGGGAAAGTAGATGTTATGGACCCCATAGGTGCTTTGTCTGGAATGTTAGGCCGCTTCTGCTTGATACATGAGCACTGTCTGATGACGTAGTCTTCGATTTCTTTTTGCATGAAAGGCCAGTAAAACCTTTCTCTGGCCAAATGGATGACCTTATCAGCCCCCACATGCCCCATATCATTGTGGAGTTGCTTAAGTACCAATGGCTTAAGTTTACCTGGGAGTACTAGTTGTTTACGTGGTCCTATTTGCCTGTACAGAATTCCTTTGTCAATTTTCAGTCTATTCCATTCGTGTACTAGTCGTCGTGTCTCTTGTCCCATCTGTCTCTTGTCTTTGTCGTTAGGATTCCAGCACACTTTCTTTAATCTGATCACTTCACAGATGGCGATATCCTCCTTCTGTGCAGCTCTAATATTCTCTGAAGTTATGAGGGGAACACTGACCGAAAGGTCATCTTGGTCACCACTCTGCAGTTGTAGGGCAGCCGCCCAGGGCACATCTTGATTTTTCACAGCTTCTCCTCCCTGCCAGACAGCAGACACTACTTCTGGAGGCATGATTTCAGTATACTCCTTAAGATGATCTTGGAGTTGCAGTGGATACCGTGAAAGGGTGTCAGCGTCGGTGTTTGCTTTACCTGGCCTGTACTTAATGGTGAAATGGAAGTCAGCTAACTCTCCCACCCATCTATGTCCAACTGCGTTCAACCGGGCTGTGCTTAACACGTAAGTAAGGGGGTTATTATCAGTATATACTGTAAAAGTGGGCGCATAATACAGATAATCTCGAAATTTATCGCAGATTGCCCATTTCAACGCGAGAAACTCAAGTTTGCCAGAGTGGAGATGGTAGTTTCTTTCGGCAGGTGTTAGTGTTCTAGAGCCAAAGGCAATAACTCTGAGTTTTCCCCCCTGCTGCTGGTAAAGCACAGCCCCCAAACCTTCATTGGAAGCATCTGTGTGTAACACAAATGGTAGTTCGAAGTTTGGATATGCTAGGATGGGTGGGTGGGTCAACATGTCCACCAGGTTACTCAGGATGGTACTGTGTTCCGGCGTCCACTGCACAGGTGTCTTGGATGACATCTGACCCGGAGTGGTGCGTCTTATTTTGGATTTGCTGTTTGTCTTGTTGTGGCTATCTTCACTGGGACCCTCCAGGAGCTTGAACAGGGGTCGTGCAATCCTTGAAAAGTCCTGTATGAAGGACCTATAGTAACCCAAGAACCCTAATAAAGCTCTGACCTCTCCTACAGTCTTTGGCTCTCTCTCTTTTAACTGAAGCACTGCTTCCAGGTCCTTAGGGTCTACCTGAACTCCTTCACTAGATACTAGCCTCCCTATGTACCTCACCTGGCGCTTGAACAGCTCACATTTTTTAGGACGCAACTTCACTCCATGCTCTCTTAGACGACAGAGCACTCGCCTGAGGTCCCTGACATGATCAGAGAATGTCTTGGAAAAGCAAAGGACGTCATCAAGGTATGGAGAGCAGCATTCATCCCTCAGACCATCAAGGATGCCCTCCATTGTCCTTTGAAATGCAGCCGGCGCGTTAGTCAGACCAAACGGGAGCCGATTCCATTCATAAAGGGACCAGGGGGTACTAAAAGCAGTCATATGTCTGGAAGCCTCATCAACAAAACCCTGGTGGTAAGCACTGCCCTGATCAAGTATAGAGAACCAGGAATAACCACCAAGATTATCAAGCAAATCTTGGATACGTGGAAGTGGGTGGCGGTCTGGAACTGTTTTGCGGTTTAACTCACGAAAATCCACACAGAGACGCAAGCTCTTGTCCTTTTTCCGGACACAGACCACAGGGGACGAGTACGGAGAGGTGGATTTTCTTATCCAACCATGGTCTAGTAAATTCCGGACATACTCTTTCACTTCTTGGTACAGAGGCTTGGGTATTGAATTATAACACTTCTGCACAGGTGTTTCATCTCTCAGGTGTATTTTCAGTTGTAGGTTCGGTATGCACCCAATGTCAGCATCATCTTTCGCGAATACATCTGACTCACAGTATAACATTTCTCTGACCACCTGTTGCTCATCCTCACTAAGGTGCGACAGATCAACAGGGGGGTGCCACTTGTCCTTTGTGGTTGCCATAAATGAATTTCCATCATTTTCTTGACTTGAGCTAGACCCTTCACTTTGTTTGAGCTGTGCTGTGCACATTTGAGTACTGGTGAAATTCTGAGATTCTGGTGCCCCACAGGAATGCTCTACTGGCTGTACTGCTATAACATCTTCAAGGGTGCCCAACACAGTTCTCCGTGGAAGATAGATGTCATGTTTGGTTGAGTTCTGGAGGGGAATCTTTGCAAGTTTAGAGAAACCACTGGGAACATCTATTAGTGTGGGAAATGGCTCTAACCCCTCAGGACAATAACACTCAGGACTAGGTTGGAAGAGCATCGTTCCCCCTTTTGGCTTGATTCTGACCCTACACTTGACTTCATAAATTTCACCAGCAGGAACTAGTACACCCTGCTTTCCCACTCTCACACTAAAGGATTGGGATGTCTCTCTATGTATTGACATCTGAAGAACAGAGACCAGAGACTCCACTGTACTCTCACTGACACTCAGAGCTTCCTTTAGTAAGGCAATAACATTAATTGCACTCTGCTCTTCCTTGTTTTCTTTGATTATCTCTGCTATGACATTACTACCTAAAAGAGCACACTGAACAGAGCTCTGACCAATTAGTATTGGTACCTGGATGGCTACATGACCCTGACTCTCACTACATACTTGAAGATCAACTTCTGCCCAACCCTCAAAGGGAACCCCGGTTCCATTAGCAGCAGATACTTCAAGGGGGTGATCGGTCAAAAGAGTGTTAAGGGGCATTATCTTAAGCTCAGGCAACATTTTTGCTACCCATTCCCTCCCTACTATAGTCACCTGAGCCCCTGAATCAAGCAGCATTTGGATTGGGACCCTATTGATTGTGCACGACACCATACACTTTTTGCCTATGAGCTGAGCTACATGTTTTCTAGGAGGGGGACAAGGATGCTGTGGGTTTTTTTCTTTGGTGGTTCCTTTACATTGCTTCTGCACAGAGGGCTTTTCAGTAGCGACGGTCACTGGCAGCCCCCGCCCCAGTGACCCCACCCCGTTTCCCGGCGGCTTCCTCTGCAGACAGCCAATGGCCCTATGCCCTTCTTGACCACATATAAAGCAGTGAGGACAGCTCAAGTTGTTTCGCTGTACACAGTTTTGACACCTGCCTTTCGTCTCAAGCATTGGTGCTGGGTGGTAAACAGGAGCTGAGGAGTTATTAGAGGTCATGCTCTCAGTGGGTTTTACCATCTGGGCCAAGCTTTTAGTTAAGGAAGACACTTGGGCTGTCAATTCCATGATTGCAGCTCGGTTGGCCTGTAACTCTGAGTCAACATGGGCAGATTTAGACTGATCGTTCTGTCCGCTACTGGTATGCTGAGCTGTACTTACAGTCAATGTTCGGGCTTTGGCAACTGACCCAAGGCGTTTTAACCTATCGGTCTCCTCACTGGTGGACTTAGTGATCTGTTCTAAAAGGCAGTCATCACTAACCTGCAAGTCTGTCAAGTAAGGTTTGAGGTCACGTCTAACATGGCTACTTTTTTCATGAAGACCCTGGTAAAGCGTGTGTAGGAATGTGCCCTGAACAAGCTTTCGGTCATAGCAAAAGTCAGCACCAGATTGTTGGGACTCAAAAAGAACTCGCTGTTTTAGACCCATAATGCGATACAAAAACTGCTGTGGACTCTCCTTATCTTGTTGCCTAGCATTACTTAACTCTAAAAAGAGTTCAGAACTGTTTTTATCTCTAATGTGGGAGCGGAGAAACCGCTTGAGCTCTCCTACAGACAAGTCATCCTTATTGGTAAGCATCTCTCTAAAGGTACCTGGTTTGGTTATCCTGAGCACTGTACGGATAATCTCAGACTCACTAAACCCTTCTTGTAACCCTTCATCAAGTTGTTTACAAAGGCTACTGTATGACATGTCAGACCCTGTATCAGAAATTTGACCACCATGAAGTTTGAATTCCCGGCGTGGAAACAGAGCAGCTACATCAGTAAACCTCACTACCTGGTCAGCGATGCTGGACTGTGGACTGGATCTACCTGGCGGGACACTATCAGCAACCCTTGTGGAAGACCTGGCTGGTGTCAAGGTTGGGTTGTTCTGATGTGAGGTGTTAGTGTCATTGACAGCAGTCCCAGCAGTCTGATGTGGAACAGAAGGAGCAGGATCGGGAGGAGCTGGCGTGACAGGATCTGGCTGATGAGAAGGTGCATGGTCGGTCTGAAGTGATGCAGCACAGTCACTTTTATCAGCTCCTACTTCTTTGGCCAACAGCTCAATGAGCATGTCATTAAGAATGAGGAGTTGAGTCATGCCCTCATCTTCCATGTCTCTCAATCGCTCACTCCGTAGATAATCAACAATGAAGTCATAAAGGTCTGGCTCACCTAAGTCAGCTAAGGTGACTGCTGACTCTTCCTCTTCTATGGCGTGTGCAATTGTCCGCAGCTGACTCTCATTCAAAGCTGAAAGTCTCTTCTGAATCGTGTAGACTAGCATCCGTCGTGGGGTAGAAGTAGCCATTGGGACTGGACAACAGCGGCCTCCGCTCTCTGGATGACGCACGATAATGCAGCCTTCCCTGAAGCTGGACTCCCCGTCTCAGTTGCAGTACTCTCCTTCCCCGCGAGGTGGCGCTAGATCCCGGACGAGCCCCCAATTGTTGCCGGCGCCAGGTCTAGGGGTTTCTGGGCCAGCAGCAAGGGATACACAGACCCATCAGCACTGTGTATCCTGAGAAATAACTGGATCTGCAAGTCTGCAAGTCAGTGGAGGACACAAAGCAATTAAGCACCTTGTTCGAAGGCAGCATGAGTTTATTTCTAAAAATCAACATTTCTTTCATTCATTTCATCACTTCAATAATTATTATTTAGTTCTTTTCATATATAATAGCAAGGTATAAAATATAATTTGTTCATATAGAAATACACATACACATTCTTGTTGTAATTTACCCTGTATATACTTCCCATTGTAAATATGTTGTAAATATGTAAAATACAGAATACTTATTATATTTGGTTTCTTTGTCAACATATACAAGTTTAGCTAGTTTCATAGTATCTCCAATAACATGACAGTAAAATGCTAATATGCATTTCAGAGTATATGTAAAATATATGTATATGTAAATCTAAATATATATATATATATATATATATATATATATATATATATAAGATATTCAAATATTAGCTTATACTATCACACATTTACTCAACATTACATTTTCCCCATTACACAGCTACACATACAACATTTACACCAACATCTCAACAAACACATATACTCGAGGCAGCCAAGGTAGCTTAATACTGCCAGTATTACTGCTTACACTCACAGAAAAAATAGAAGTTGCACTGTAGTACATTTTAACTTTATGAACTGCACTAATAAGGCTTCGATTGATCAGAAACAACCATTTTTTAACTCCAAAACACAGACGAAATGCATTTGCATGGATACTCATAACTCACTTATGCATAGTACTCAGAAACTCACAAAATGGTGGATACCATACCTCAGAATACTAGAAAACTGCACCGATATGGTGTCACTAGCTCTAGTTTCAGAACAAAAGTGCTGTTTAACAAAGCATGACTCTGTAATATGTACAAAGTTGGCTATTTTACATGAACAAAACATTCAGAAATACTCATGAAAAGCATATGTATGGACTCTCTCATTGTTAGGTAAGATGGCACCCTCAGCTTAGTGATTAGTCACCCCAGAACCAAAGATTAGATTACAGGCAAAACTAAACGTTTTTTAAACAACAAAACACCTCAAAACACTTAACAAAACGCTCTCCTAGCCATTTTTATTACTATTTCTGTAAACTAGAGTGTTTAAAGTAGTGTTTTTAGTTACCTGCAAGTCAGTGGAGGACACAAAGCAATTAAGCACCTTGTTCGAAGGCAGCACGAGTTTATTTCTAAACTGAGCATGCTCAGTCCTCGAATTTTAGTGTGTTCTCCATGCAGCTCACTGGGATGAAGCGCCATCCAGCGGTTGGGTGGTGTAACACCATGTAAAAGTGTAAGACTAGCTTGAATAGCTTTTAGAATGGTTCTGATAATTCCAATAAAATACAAAAATAATAAAATAACAATAAAATAATAAAAATAAAAAAATAAGTGGGGGGTGTCTGTGTTACTACAACTGTAGATGGAGGCAATTTTCTAACCCTCTACAAATACAACTGACATAAAACATAAGTTCAATAGCAGTTTGTGGTTCATCATATATATTTATTAATATTTATAAACACACAAATAAGTCTTTCAAATCAACTTTTTTTTCTTAAGTATGCAAAACCATGCCAGTGTCACTGCTGAGATCCACCCCTCAAATAATACCTGCTGGGTGACGGTAGTGTTGCTATTGGCTGAACTAAAAATCCCTTAATGACGTCATAGTCTAATTTGCAAAATACATGTTTTAAACCTGTAAAGGAATAACGTTGTAGGAGATAAAAAAAGTCAGTAAAAACACCCTAAATTTGTTAAAACTACAAATTCTGAAGAATAGAGCAACAACGTAATGGTACTTTGCATGCTGGGTAGGGCCCGCCATGTTTTAGGACACAATCAAAACAAATGGACCATGTGATAAGATAAATAAAAAGCAGAGGAGCCTTACCTTAAAAAAAAAATTGCAGGAATTAATGGGCTTGAGCTTGGCCTTTTGCTTAGTGTGGTGTATTATAAGTTATAGCTAACTAATCAAGCTTTAATTTATAAATTATAACTAGCTAACCTAGCTTTAATTTATAAATTATAACTAGCTAACCTAGCTTTAATTTATAAGTTATAACTAGCTTATAAGTTATTACTAAGTTAGCTAACCTAGCTTTAATTTATAAGTTATGAATAACTAGCCAACATAGCTTTAATTTATAAGTTAAAACTAGCTAACCTAGCTTCATAATTTTTACGTAAATTCCATAAATCAGTTTTTTGCTGTGTTGTTAAATGTTAGCATAAGAGTAGTAGTTAGCAGGAACTAATTCTTTGTTCAACCCTGCTACTTTATCTGGAACATTTGGAAAAAAAAAATTGTTGTTGTTTTATTTTTAGTTTTTTTAGTTTCAAACCCATTATACACAAAATGTTCAATGATGAGCTATTTAGATAGATGATTAGCTTTTCATAAAGAGGTAGTCATTGCCTTCAAAGGCAGCTCTCTCATACGGCATCATTTTAACCGATAAGGAACCTTATGAGGCAGCGAGTGCGAAACATGTTTAAAGTCAGCATATATCTAGCACGCTGTGCTCGCGAGCTCTGTTTACAAATTCATGTTAGCCCACTCACCTCTGGATGAATCTCAAAGCAGCAGCAGCTATTTCTCTTTTCTTTACACTTCCGCAGCAATGTATGCATCCAAATATTACAGATAAACTTAAATATATGCACTTTGTCAGTTCATACTCAGAATATGGTCAGTTTTATTTATTTATTTTATTTATTTCCGATTAGATGCTTCATTTAAATGCATGAGTAATGTAACCATAATAGAATAAATTAGTTCATATAAGCCATCAAAGCTAAGTTTTACACAATAGTAGATTCATACACAATCAGCCAGCCGCATTTGGTACTGGGAAATCTGGCTAATGCGTTTTGCTTAACCTGTGAATCGGCTAATGCATTAAGCTAATGGGAGCTTCAGTTGGTCAGGCCTACTTTAAATAAAGTACAGGCGAAAACAACACTGGAAAACAACTTAATACAGTGTAAAATGTACTAGTTCGATAAACACATGCATCAGTGAGTGGAAATACAAAATAAAATTATTTACATTTGTACGAAACTCCATCTGCCAAAATCTGAGCACTGAAACTCTGAGCTGGTGAAATGAATCATGGGATTGTCTTCTAATGATGGGAATTCTAGGGAGCAGGATCTTTTGGCTCAGCTCACTAAGAAGAGCTCTTTCGGCTCCCAAGTGGCTCTTTAGATTTTTTGGTTGCTTAAATCAATTTATTACCTAATTATGTGTAAAATGAATTACTGGTTTAAAAACCTACATTATATGAAATATGTATTATTTATATGGCTTTATTTATACTACAATATATTATGAAATACAAAAACAATGGCTGGACTTTACTTCACTTTTGAAATCCTTTAGAATTGCTAAGAATAAGAAATTCATAAAAACTGTATGAATTTATGATGAGCTTTCACTGGCCTGGCCTGTTAATATTTCTCTTTTTCTATAATTTTCTTTTATTCCATAATGAATATTTTTACGCTGTCTTCTATTGTAGTTTAAATGTATCATCTTGAAACTTTGACTAAAAGTCTAAATATATAAAAACAAGTTTGACAGCATGGTAACCGGTAATTACACTTTATATATAATTACACTTTATAACAGAACGAGATTCACACTGTATAACTGTAACTAATAAATGGTGTTTATCCAGCGCTAAAAAAAGCACTCCCCTTGCTCAGCGGAGACACACAAATCACGTGCTGTAAAAAAAAAATAATAATAATAATCGCCTCACTCTCAGGAGCCGGCTCCCGTCATTCTTTTCAAAGAGCCACCTCTTAGACTGACCCATTACCTGTATAATAGCGATGCAACAGCATTATCACTCTGATGAATGCCCAGCACTGCTGTGTTTTGGTGTTTGTTTATTGTCTGTTAGTTATGTTTGTGTTTTTGTTTTTTTACTAACCTTTTCTAATTTCATCATGTTAGAATGTTGTATGTAGTGCATTCTTCGGTAAAATCTGAATAAATATATTTATAAAATATAAATATATAAAAAAAACATCTTACATTTTAAGACAGGTTTACAAGAGTTTAGTTACTAAAAAAATTAAATCTGTGAACCACTTACAGACAACAAATAGATGATCTGTGGACTTTCCTTCAAATAAAACTAAAAAAATAAAAATCTTTCCTCTTTTACAGGAATACCCTCTCTTATATAGTATATATTTTTTATTGAGTGGATTTAAAATGGGTACACAAATTCTGCAAAATGACCTAATGTTACAATTCACTTGTTTCTAAATTGTTCTTTTACGGCACAATGAAAGTAATTATTAAAAGAAATATAAGTAAATATTAGGGGCCTACACAATTAATATTCTTTAATCAATACTTCAGTCAATTCTGCTCTTTCTAAATAATAAATTACACCACAATACTTGAGATTTGAACAAAGTCTAATAAATGCAAACCAGTCTGTCCTCTAATACTAAAAATAATCTCCTTCGTCTTCCCGTTATTGATCTCGAAATTACTACACTGACACCAGTCCTGAAGAACATCAACATGCTTCAGGTATTGCTCCACTGTACACCCATCCTTTCCATTAATTAGTCCAAGGAGTGCCATATCATCTGCATATTTAAATAAACAGAGAAAAGTCTCGCAAATCCTAAAACTATTAGTATAAATCGAAAACAATACAGGAGAAAGAACACTTCACCACTGCCCATTCTGAAATCATTCAACTAATATTCACTCTTTGAGGATGATCTGACAGAAAATCTTTAATCTTTTTATTGTATTAAATGCAGCTGTAAAATTGACAAAAAGCACTCTGGCATAAGCTTTTGGCTGTTGTAGATGACAACTAATCTTATCCCATAATCTGAGAATGGGATCCTCACTACCCCTGTGACTCTATGAAAACTGGAATGGGTAAAGCTTACTTGCAATGTAAAACATTACAACAATGCCCTTACCTAACAAACGCTGAAAAAACTGTGTAAGGACTCAATTCAACTGATGGATACATTCCCTCATTACCCTCCCACTCAGGCCATCAGGACCAGGTCCTTCTCTGTCTTCTCTCTCTAATTGGTGAATAAGATGGGATGCTACCAGTGACCCTCTCGCATTGCAGTTTAAAATCAGCTGTATTAAAAAAAGTACTACTATAAAAAAGTATTACGATCCTCTAAAACTAATGGACTCTGCAAAATGATGTGCTCCACAATTAACATTTCTGCCATTCGTACCCATCAGCTGGTCCAAACCTGACCATGCCTGTCTAGCATTGCCTGAACAAAACTGTCTCTCAATTTTATCTTTATATTGCAGTTTTGCTTTTTTAATCTTTATTATTATTTTTATTGTGAAATTGTGGTAAATGAGTGACATTTATTATATAATGCATTTTTCTAATGTATTTTGTTCAACAGCAACTTCGAATACTCTCTCTTCTGATCCGTGCAAGACCTACACCTCTCTGGACCAACCCTGGAGAGCCAATAATGAGACTGGACTGGACATCTGTGACAGTGACTTTTACTTTCACGGCTGGTACAGGTTGTTCTATTATGGAATGAACATCCGTTTGGCAGAGAGCTGTGTTGATGTGAACAAATGTGGGTCTTATTACACTCTGTGGCTCAATGGTGCTCACCCTCAGGTTGAGGATGGGGTGGTCAGACGACAGGTTTGTGCAAATGCAGGAAATAACTGCTGTTTCTTTAGTTCAATCTCAATACAAGTAAAAGCATGTCCAGGAGACTACTACGTGTACAAGCTCATCAGACCACCCTACTGCAACATGGCTTACTGCACAGGTACAATATTTAAAATAGATTTTATTTCTTCTTCTTCTTCTTCTTCTTCTTCTTCTTATTATTATTATTATTATTATTATTACTATTAGTAGTAGTAGTAGTAGTAGTAGTAGGAGTAGTTATAATAATAATAATTTTATTCATGATTCTGTCTATCTATATCGAGTGTATTGTAATTGGAAATATTTTTTTCCAGATGTCAGCACTATAGCTCCAAACCCAACCCCAACTCCAGCCACAAACCTCAACACAAACATGAGTAAGTTTCCACATGCATTTTCATCCATTCACTGTGTAGGCTGAGCTTGGTCATAAAACTTACCAGGTATTTTTTTCCCCTCGCTGATGTTTTAGAACAGGGGTCGGCAAATAGTTTTGGCTGCGGGCCAGACATTTTCCAAGCCATTACGTGGCGGACCACAAAAAAATCAGTTTTTGGAAAATGAAGCAGGTGAACCGGGGATCGAACCAGAGTCGCCAGAGTTGAGGTTCATTATGATACCCGTTGCCCCGAAGCTGGGGAACAATAGAAGGGAAGAAGGGGGAAGAAGGGAAAAGGAAAAAAGCGAGAAAAAGAAAAGTTAACTATTGGGGCAAAAACTGAAAAATTAAATGTTTCTGGATCTTTTAAAGAACTGCATTGTTTATTTTGTTGAATATGTTTCTTTTTTTATTGGCATTTTTTGAGCTAAAGGGAAGATCGGGGAAGATACAAAGGTTGCAAGTTCAAATCCCAGTGTGCTATGAAAAGTACAACATCTAAGATTTTAAATGTAACTAAAATCTACTGAAACTTAGAGGCATTTAAATAAATGCTTTTCTATACACTAATCTTAATTTCCTGTAAATTTTCTTAGTTATGTGAAAAAAATACACTTTATATACTATAAAAGGCTTATCACAAAATGTTATATAGTATAACACGTATACCACAGTGTTTTATATAGTATAACAGGTATACAACAATAGTGTATATAGTATACCAAGTATACCACAGTGTTTTATATAGTATAACAGGTATACCACAGTATTCTATATAGTATAACATGTATACCACAATATTTTACATAGTATAACATGTATACCACAGTATTCTATATAGTATACCAACTATACCACAGTGTTTTATATAGTATACCAAGTATACTACAGTGTTTTATATAGTATAACAGGTATAACACAATATTTTATGTAGTATAACAAGTATACCACAATATTTTACATAGTATAACAAGTGAACCACTTTTTTATTTTATATTTTAGTATAACATGTATGCCAAAATAGTTTATATAGTAAAACAGATACCACAATATTTTATATACTTGAAGGTGTTTTTTTATAACATGTATTTTTTTTTACTAACGAGACTTAAATTATTATTTGAATTTCAAAGGAATTCATTTGAATTCACACTCAAAATGTGTGTAATTATTTTTACCAACAAAAGCATTATAAAACACTTAACAATTGTTAATCGTTAGGAGCTGTCGGACTGAAGCTCTTTATCACAAAGTCAGTCCTTGCGTGTTCGTTGATTGTGAAGAATGAAGACTCTTGAGATCAGAAGTGAAGTTCAAACACTCACAGGTTTATTGACAAGCACAGGAGAATTTACAGTCAGACAGCGTTCAGCATACCCCAGTGAAATTCTGACCCCTCCTTGATCTGACTCCTATTTTTATATGAAGCTATAAATTCTGCATAGTCATGTATACGTGCTTCCAGAACATATGCACAGAGTCTGCCTTTTACATTGTCATTGTGTTTGTTGAGCCGAACCTCACCTGCTACCTGTAGATAAACAGCTACCATCTTCTCAGGGAGCAAGAACTTCTGTTTTTTAACCGCTGTGGAGCAACTGGTCTTAGCTGGTTTGCGAAAGCAACTCTGGCTGAACACTCTTGCCTTAGAGTGGCCTTAAAAACAGGATTAAATATCTTTAGCTTTGAAGTGGATATAAATATTTTAGCTAATTAAGCGGAATGGATATATATTTTGATTAACTTGATTATAGAAAATAGCCTGCAGAAGAATGAATATATGATTAACTTAATTATAAAAGTAAGATAGAATATATGATTAACTTGATTATTTAAAGTAAAATAGAAAAGTAAAATAAAATATATGATTAACTTGATTATTAAAGTAAGATAGCATGTAGCATTAGCATATAGAATATAAGATCCTCAACAGAGCCCAGCTTATTTTACTCTACAGTTAACATCCAATACTTATACTCTGTTATGAATTGTGTTTCTTTTCAATCCTTCAATAAATGTAATAAGGCAGTACTGATGGCATCAAACAAACAGTGATAACTGGACTGCAGTGAGAGGTCAGCAACATATATTGTTTAGAAGAATTATGGGAATTATCAATTTACTGTGACGCCAGGTAGAGAGGAGTGACGCGAGCCGAGTTAAAAATACAGACAGGTTTATTAGCAGGAAGGCTAACAGGTTCTGCTAACAGAATAACCAAGTAAACAATGATCTCACCGATAACCAGAGACGTAGTCAAAAATACAGTCCGAGTTCGAAACCGAGAAACAGTCCAACCATACAACAAATCCAATAAGGGCAAAACAAAAGACATAAACCGATAATCCGAAAACAGGGTCGTAACGAGAAGGCAAAAACAGTAATCAGGAGAACGCTTAGTACGCAACATAAGTCGGCAATACCTCGCGGTGTTTGTTTACAAATGGATGCCTTAAATACAGGATCTAGATAAGAATGAACCGGAAGTAATTTAGAACACAGGTGAATCAGAGCGTCGGAGCATAACGTGATTGGGTGAAGGTGAAGGGTTATTATTGATGTCATAATCAGGGGAATTCTGGGAAATAGAGTCCGGTAGTGTGGAAGGAGAACCAGGCTGCGTAACATTTACTGACTTTCTAAATGCATAAAATTTATTTAAGTAACATGAGATGAGACTATGAGATAAATCTTCAGCAACAACAAAAAATACTAATAAAAACACACATTTCACAAACTATATACAGTACAACTATATACATGGTGCTTAGGTGCTATGGCATTTCTATTCCCTTTTCTGTCTTTTTAAGCCACGCTTTAAGATAGTGTGGATTTTGATTGGCCCAAAATGGAAGGCTCGCAGTGGAGAAACATGTAATTGGTTGAAAATGGATAGAGCGTCGGGCAAGCACTGCGATTTGATTGGCGAGAAATGGAGACACACCAGGGCTTTTGATTAGTACGAAATACACGGTATAAACGAGGAGTAGATTTCATGGGTAAGAAATGGACACTGTGCCGTAAGCTGAATGGAGAGAAATGAAAGCGGCATTGGAAGAAGAGTGACACGATTGGCGTTCTGAAAGCCGGCGCTTGTGTTCCAGGTAGCCCCGGCTAGTGAATTGAGATTCAACTTGGAAAAAAAGCCTTATAAAGAGATAGGTAGCCTGAGAATGGGCGGAAAAACAGGAGCAGGTGGAAACTAAAATCATGCCGAGCGCGACGGAGAGACAGGGGACGCGTGTAAACTAAATTTCGCCAGAGAAGCATTTTATTTTTTCATTAATGTTCATTATAATTCAAACAAACTCACAGGCCAGATGTTTCATGCTTGCGGGCCTTTATTGCCGAAGTTCACATAAGGTCTTCCACAGGCAAATGAGGCAGACATCCAGAGGAATAAGAAACAAAAGGACAAAACAAGAGATGAGTGTTTTACCATGTCAAGCTTTCATGGTTCAAGTTCACCTACCCAGTTGCAATATAGCAGATGCAGTAGTATTACATGATGTAGTACTAATGTATTACTTTTACATGGAAGTTAATTTATTTTGATTTAATAGCCTAAATAAAGGGAAAAGCAAGCCCTAAAGCTATGATTTCAGAGTTGTATATAAATAAATATATATATTTATTTATATACAGTTACTTTATGTACAGTCATTGACATTGATTCACATTTATGACACTGACATGGGCAATGTATATTGAAATTTATAGTTCTAGTTTTATCTGGGGCCTTTTCAGCACAGATGAATTGTCAACAAAGTTCTACTTAAAACCTGTTTAAGCAGGCTTAAAACCTGTTTTGGAGACAAAACAAATTGTGTTCCTAAAATTAGGAAATGCACCCAGACTCTGCCACCCTTAGGGTTCAGTGAAAAATTTAATTTGTAAAGTTGAGGCTTGAAAAATATCCATATTACTGTATTATACTAGTTTAAAAACACCCCTGCTTGTATAGTTTCTGTGGAATGTAGCTGTAAAATCTTACTCACAGAAATCTTGTTTTTCACAGTTTCCAGTCCTGCCGATCAGAGTTTTGACCCCTGTAGTACCTACAGCATTGTTGACGACTACTGGAGAAATGCACGCATTCATAACTATTACTACGTGGGTCATGATGACACTATTGCTGAATGGAAGGGTTGGTACAGACTGTACATTGAGGGCAAAAGTGCACAAATTGCTGACACTAACTGGTGTCAAGAATACTATACAAGATGTGGAGGTAACACTCCACTGTGGCTCAACGGTTCTCATCCACGGCTAGAAGATGGCATTGTCACCCGCGAAATTTACAGATCCCACAACTCCTGGAACTATGGTTCACTGTGCACTTTTAGCAGATCCCACTCAGTCCAAGTGAAGGCCTGTCCAGGAGGTTACTACGTCTATAAACTCACCAAACCAGATGTATCACTCCCAATGCCAACATACTGTGCAGGTAAATCTTCTGCATCACTTACAGGCTAGACTTAAAAATGTATATATTTACACAATAAATATCACTGTACATCATAACATTATCAGTCATTCAGTTTCATTTTGCTATAAAAACTACCAGACAGAAAAATGCAATCTTATGAATTTACATGTTTTTTTTTTTTTCTTTGTCAGTTGCTTTTAACAGCCTCAGTTATGATCCGTGCCACAACTATATCTCACTGGATCAACCCTGGAGAGCCAGTAATGAGACTGGATTGAGCATCTGTGACAGAAACTTTGACTGGAACGGCTGGTACCGGCTGTTCTATTATGGGATGAACATCCATATGCCGGAGAGCTGTGTTGATGTGAACAAATGTGGCACTTATCACAGTCTATGGCTCAATGGTCCTCACCCTCAAATGGAGGATGGAGTCGTCACTCGCCAGGTCTGTGGAAATGCAGGATATGACTGCTGTTACTTTAGATCCACTCCAATTCGAGTAAAAGCATGTCCAGGAAATTACTTCGTCTATGAGCTTGTTAGCACTGAATACTGCAATATGGCCTACTGTACAGGTACTATTCAGTTTTATAGGTTTTTGAGTAGGATTCTGTTCAATATTTGAGATCCTTAATTTAGCTTTTTTTAAATGTGTGTGTGTTTTTTTTTTAGACATTGGCAGCATAACTCCGACTTCAGGAACAGAATTGAGTCTAACCCCAAGTACGTGTCCTGCATACACACACTGAGAATACCCTGTTAATGTAATTCAATGCAAATGTATTTATTTGCCACTTTTTACATCAAATGTCGACACAAAGCACCTTTCCATCTCTAGGATACACTAAAGAAAAAAGAAAAAATATATTGCTTAGTATTACTTGCTAGATGCTTCATAACATAAACTAATACAGCCCCGATGTTCAGATGTTGTGCCCAATGTTCACATTAGTAAAAAAAAGTAAGGGAATACTTAAATCACATATTGATTCTTGATTAAAGAACTTTGAGGAACTTTTTACGAATACATTTTCTACTTAGTCAAAACCAAAACAACATGACAGTCAATGAAAACCAAAATAATTAACTCATGGAACAACCCAGGAAAACACTAAAATCAAAGCTTTATCAAATTTCTTCACAGTAACTCATAATTTTACTCAGTAATGTGTATGAACTTCAAGTGCATGGATAAACTCCATGGGCATCTGGGCATGCCTCTGATGAGACAGTGGCAGGTGGTGTTAAAAGTAAAAATGGCAGAGTGGGGCACATAGTGTGCAAATGCAATTACTACAGACTAGGGCTGTGCCATATTGTTACACAAGACCACGTAAGTAGGATCCAAATGCAGGTTTAATAGCAGAGAGTAAATCCGAATACAACAAAACAGGCAAGGGAGATCCAAAAACAGAGTCCAAAAAACGATAGCAAAAAGTCAGAATACCAGAATAGCTGAGACAGAGAAAACGCTTCGAATTGCAAGTAGAACTTAGACAAGACGTCGCATAGAGCGTTAGGAGTGGTGAGTATATATACAGGTAGTGATTACAAACAGGCAACAGGTGAGTAAAGCGCTAATACTGAGGCGAGTGCGACCTCATGAGGCGAGGAGGAGCAACACCAGGGTCATAGGTGACATTACCCCCCCCTTGACGGTTGGCCCCAGCCAACCTCCCTACTGTACGTCGTGGACGACCACGAGGACGGGGAGCCGGACGGTCAGGATGTTCCCGGTGAAATTCATCGATAAGGGAGTGGTCGAGGATATCGTGCACCGGGACCCAAGATCGTTCCTCTGGTCCGTAGCCCTCCCAGTCCACAAGGTAGAGCAAACGTCCTCCTTGACGCTTAGAGTCCAACAAAGCGCGAACAGAGTACGCTGGGGCCCCGTCAATGTCCAGTGGAGAGGGAGGTTCTGCCATGGACCCTGGAGTCTGGGGATCAGAAGAACAAAAGGGTTTGAGGAGAGAGACATGGAATGTGGGAGCAATACGGTAATGAGCAGGTAAGTCTAAGCGGTAGGAGACTGGAGTGATTTGTCGAATGATTCTGAAAGGACCTATAAATCTCGGACTTAACTTCTTGGAGGGTAGTTTGAGTCTCAGGTCCCGAGTGGACAGCCAGACCATCTGACCAACTGTGAAGTCAGGTGCCGCCCTTCTTCTCCGATCAGCTTGAATTTTCATGCGGTGGATGGCTCTTCGAAGACGAACGTGTGCCTCCTCCCACGTCTGCATACTTCTGTTCCTCCATTCATCCACAGCAGGCACTTGGCTGGGTTCTGTGTCTAAAGGGAAAAAAGGAGGCTGGTACCCTAGAACACATTGGAAAGGGGTTAGTCCTGTGGAAGAGCTAGTTAGAGAGTTCTGTGCATACTCGGCCCATGTGATGTAAGAACTCCAATCATGTTGATTACGGAGGCAATAAGAGCGCAAAAATCGCCCAAGTTCTTGGTTGAGTCTCTCCACTTGGCCGTTAGATTGGGGGTGGTATCCAGAACTGAGACTAATGTTGATGTTCAGGATTTTGCAGAAAGCACGCCACACATGAGATGTGAATTGGGGACCTCGGTCCGATACGATATCATCTGGCAGTCCATAAAATCTGAAGACATTCTCGAAAAGTGTTTCTGCCATTTCCCAGGCTGTGGGCAGCTTCTTTAAAGGGATGACACGACATGCTTTGGAGAACCTGTCAATAATAACTAAAATGGTAGTGTACCCATTAGTTGGAGGCAGATCAGTGATAAAGTCCACACCTAGGTGAGACCATGGGCGTTTGGGTATCTCTAGGGGGACTAGCAATCCAGTGGGGGGTGAACGAGTAGATTTGGTTTGTGCACATACCTCACAATTCTGCACAAAACGATGAGCATCCTCCACAGACGTAGGCCACCAATATTTGCGATGTAATAGCTCCACAGTGCGCTGCATGCCCGGATGTCCTGAACTCGGAGAGGAATGTACAATACTCAGTACACGATTACACATAGTAGCAGGTACGTAGGTCTTACCTACAGGACAATCAGCAGGGCTGGGATCTGCAGCACATTCCAGCAGGATCTCACTGTCCAGATCCCAAGTGACAGGGGCTATAACACAGGAGGGAGGAAGGATTGGTTCAGGTTTATCATGGTGGGTGCTCTTGATATCAGGAAACATGCGTGACAGAGCATCGGCCTTCCCATTCTTGGATCCAGGCCTAAAGGTGACAGAGAAGTTAAAACGGTTAAAAAACAAGGACCAACGAGCTTGTCCGGAATTTAACCGTTTGGCAGACCTGATATATTCCAGGTTGCGATGATCAGTGAAAACAAGAAAGGGGTGTCTGGCTCCCTCCAACCAGTGTCTCCACTCTTCTAAGGCATACTTCATTGCCAGGAGTTCCCGATTACCAATGTCATAGTTCTTTTCTGCTGGGTTTAACTTACGGGAAAAATAGGCACATGGGCGTAACTTGGGTGGTGTTCCAGTTCTTTGGGATAGGACGGCCCCTACCCCCGTGTCAGAAGCATCAACCTCCACCTCAAATGGCAGTTCAGGGTCAGGGTGTGTGAGGATGGGAGCTGTGGTAAACCTTTCTTTCAATGTTTGAAATGCTAGTTCAGCAGCAGTGGTCCATTCAATGGTTCTCTTCTTACCCTTGAGTAGTGAGGTGAGAGGTGCAGCAATGGAACTGAATCCTCTAATGAAGCGACGGTAGAAATTAGCAAATCCAAGAAAACATTGCAGCTCCCGGATAGTTTTGGGCTTAGGCCATTTAACTACAGCTTCGACTTTGTCTGAGTTCATGCTAACACCCCCGGGTCGAATGTTATAACCCAGAAAAGAAAGTTCTTGGACATGGAAGTCGCACTTCTCTGATTTGACATAGAGCTGGTTGTCTAGGAGTCTCTTTAACACAGCCCTGACCTGGCGAATATGTTCTGAAAGGGAGGATGAATAGATCAAAATATCATCCATAAAAACTATGACCCATCTGTCTAGCATGTCTCTGAGGACTTCGTTGACGAATGCTTGAAACACAGAGGGGGAGCAGGACAACCCATATGGCATGACTAAGTACTCATAGTGGCCCCTAGTGGTCACAAAAGCAGTTTTCCATTCATCTCCTTCTTTGATGCGAATGAGGTTGTATGCGCTTCTAAGGTCTAATTTGGTGAACCATTGGGCATTCCGCAATTTTTCAAGAGCTGATGGTACAAGAGGTAGGGGGTAAGGGTTCTTTACAGAAATAGCATTAAGACCTCGGTAATCAATGCAAGGGCGTAAGCCGGCATCTTTCTTTTCAACAAAAAAGAATCCAGCTGCACAGGGGGATGTAGAGGGGCGAATATGACCGTTAGCTAGAGCCTCGTCTATATATTTTTCTAAGGCTAGATTTTCAGGTTCAGACAATGGATAGACCCGGCTACGAGGGGGGATAGTATTGGGTAGCAAGTCAATGGAACAGTCTCCTGGTCTATGGGGTGGTAGTTGTGTGGCCCTTTTCTTGCTAAATACTTCCATAAGGTCATGATAACATTTGGGGATGGAAACAATATTGGTCACATCAGGGCTTTCGATGGAAGTGGTCCGACACGGTATGGTTAAACAATGGTCTTGGCAGTAATTACTCCACTTCAGTATTTCTCTTTGCTTCCAGGAGATCAGGGGGTCGTGCTGGGCAAGCCAGGTATAGCCCAAAATGATAGGGTGATCAGGGGATTCTAAGATTAGAAATGACAATTGTTCATGGTGAAAAAGCCCAACCTGGAGAGAGAGTTCAGGAGTTCTTTGAGTTATGGCTCCGGTGCCCAAAGGACGACCATCCAGAGCCTTGACCTTGAGTTGGGAGTCCATAGGAAGCAAGGGTATCTGGAGTTGGTGAGCCAGGTTGGCATCCATGAAGTTGTCAGCAGCCCCAGAATCTAGAAGGGCTGACAGAGAATATTTCTCAGAGGCAATGGTAATTTGTACAGAGATAGACATGTGCATTAAAGAAACTGAGAATTGAGACACGCTTACCTCTGCCGTCCTGGAAACCCCAGGACGAACAGGACAGGAAGAGCAGATATGACCAATCTGGCCACAGTGTAAACATAACCCCTCTCTGCGGCGGCGCTGTTTCTCCTCTGGAGTCAAACGGGCTCTTCCCAGCTGCATAGGTTCAGTTTCCCCAAAGGGGGTGGGGCCAGGAACACTGGGGAGTGGTCGGGGCTCTCTGAGTTTCCTTTTCCCGCGGAGAAGGTTGTCCAGTGAAATAGCAGCGTCGATAAGCTGATTTAGTGACAGGTCTTGAGCCCTGAATACTAACTCTGCTTGTAGATCTTCCCGTAATCCCTGCTGAAACATGGTTTTCAGCGCTGGCTCACTCCATCCGCTGCCTGCAGCAAGTGTGCGGAAGTCGAGGGAGTAACTTGCCGCAGAACAGGTGCCCTGTTTTAGTTCGCAAATTTGTAAACCCACCTCTTTTCCGGCTGCAGGGTGGTCAAATACAGCTTTAAACTGAGCTAAAAAGTGCGTCTCTGAAAGTAAGATCTCGCTATTGGCAGACCATAGAGCCGTAGCCCACTCCTTGGCTTTACCGGTGAGCAGTGAAATTACAAAATGAATCTTATCAGTCTCTTGACGGAACTGAGCCGCATTGTGATTAATATATGAAGTACATTGCATTAAAAAGCTCTTACATGTACCCGGAGAGCCGTCATAACGTTCAGGAACAGCAATAAAGACTGAGGAGGAAGGATTGGCAGGGGCACCGGCGTCAGCGACCTGTTCAGGTGCAGCAGCAGCTTCAGCAGCGGAGGGGCTCACACGCTGCACCAAACCCTGAACAAGCTGGACCAATTCTTCCATTTTCTGTTCCTGGCTGGCAATCCGCAGCTCCAAACCTGCTGGGTCCATCCTGGCGACGTCTTATGTTACACAAGACCACGTAAGTAGGATCCAAATGCAGGTTTAATAGCAGAGAGTAAATCCGAATACAACAAAACAGGCAAGGGAGATCCAAAAACAGAGTCCAAAAAACGATAGCAAAAAGTCAGAATACCAGAATAGCTGAGACAGAGAAAACGCTTCGAATTGCAAGTAGAACTTAGACAAGACGTCGCATAGAGCGTTAGGAGTGGTGAGTATATATACAGGTAGTGATTACAAACAGGCAACAGGTGAGTAAAGCGCTAATACTGAGGCGAGTGCGACCTCATGAGGCGAGGAGGAGCAACACCAGGGTCATAGGTGACACATATGATATCGTACACAATAATATCGCCAACCGGTTTGATTATCATGAACAATTTTATATTCTGAAATATCGTGCCATATCACCCACCCCTAATTATCTACATTATCTACACTACATCGAATATTTTCCTTATTCTATCTGAAGCGCTTCTGTAGCTTATGTTGTTAAGTTATGTATAGTTGATAAGGCCTATAGGTTTGTTAATTTGATGGGGATATCATGTTCCTTTTATGTTTATGAAGGCTTCTTGTATTCTTTTTTCTGGCTTAAGCACTTTTGTTTTGATCTTTTAAATTTGTTTACAGAAGAATAAGAAGCTCTGCCTCTGTTGTAATTAAAATTATTTTATATTGGTAATATGTATTTAGGTTATAGGTTTATGTTTTTTAGGTTATGGGATGTTTTTATTTTGCGATATGCAAATAAAAGTGGTAGCATAAGAACAGGTGGAGGGTCTTGTTGGTACATGCTGGAGTAAGGTAGGGGTGGGTGAAATGGCCCTAAATTAGTATCATGATATTTCTGTATATTTTTGCGATACCGATATTCAAAATGTATGACAACACATTTAATCACAAATAATAATAATAATAATAATAATACAAAAATATATTACTGCAACAAAATCAATATTAAATTTGTTTCTTTATATTATTGCACTTTTTATTACAATTTCCATTGTAACAGAATTTGAATGATCTAACATGTCATGATACTAATAATACACTAAGTAAAATCAATGATGCTGGACAGATGTTATCTGTCTCTAGTAAAAAAAAAAAATATGGGGAAATGAGTGTGAATTGTCCTTTAGCTACAAACAGCAAAAGGGTGTACATTGTTGATGGCCCATATGGCCCTAAGACAATATCACCATATTTCTGAGTATTTTTGACTTAACAATACAATTTACAATATTATTGCGCACAATACAACATGGCAGACTCCTAGTCCTGATCAAACACATACAAAATGTGACCTATAACTAATACCTATAACTACTCAAACCAATCAATTATAAGCAGTAAGCAAATGCAGCAGCATCAGTGCACAGTAACATTCTCGATCACTACACTTGCCAGCCCATGCCAGTTACAGCTTAGATTCTCTGCCCGACCCAAACTCGTGCCAGGATTTCCCACCACTTTCCTTAAACCGGGTCAGGTCGGGCTCAAGAAAATGGTCTGCGATGTAGGTGTCTGTTTTAATGCTATTTTTATTTTATATAAAAATATGGTGTGATAATCACAATATAGCTAATTAACAAATCAAACTGTGTTTTAAAAAAATGTTATAATATTATACAAATTAGAATGTTATAATTACGCAGCTCTGGCACTGTGCACACGTGAGCTCCTTATGCATTGCAGCGCTGTGTGTAGCTGCTAATAGTAATACTATATTTTTGTGCTTTTGCACTTAAGGGTTAAAGGCTATAAGCTTGTTTAGAAAGAATTTTACATTCTTAAACCATGTTAAATTATATTAGAGGAAAGTCATTCAGAAATATTTTTGTAGCCTAATTTACTGATGTTTAGGCCTGTGGATCATGGTTTGTGTTTTAATCTTTTAGAGATCTGTTCCTAATAAACATTTTTATTAAATAATATATCTTATTCAGTGTTGCAATGTTAATTAATTCTGAACAGATTTCACTCATTTAAACAGCCCGAACATGTTTTTAAAAAGCTCAGTTTTAACATTCAAACTTTAAATTGGGCACGGGCTCAGTAATGACAGTTACAATATTATGTCACCTACTTCTAGCAAAAGGACAGAGGGAGGCATGTGCTGGTATGACATAAGGACAGGAGGAGGCTCTTGCTGTTACAATCTGGCATAAGGGCAGTGGGAGGCATGCTCTGGTGCAGGCTGGCATAAAGACTGTGGGAGGCATGCTCTGGTGCAGGCTGGCATAAGGACAGTGGGAAGCATGTGCTGGTGCAGGCTGGCATAAGGACAGTGGGAGGCATGCTCTGGTGCAGGCTGGCATAAGGACAGTGGGAGGCATGTGCTGGTGCAGGCTGGCATAGGGACAGTGGGAGGCATGTTCTGGTGCAGGCAGGCATAAGGACAGGAGGTGGCTTGTGCTGGTACAGGCTGGCATAAGTACAGGAGGTGGCTTGTGCTGGTACAGGCTGGCATAAGTACAGGAGGTGGCTTGTGCTGGTACAGGCTGGCATAAGGACTCGTGAAGACGTTTGCTGATGCAGTTTGGCATAAGGACAGGTTAAGATGCTTGTTGGTGCAATAGTAAAGATTTATCATATCTTCTGTATGTATACTTTCTGGTCTATTTTCATACAAAAGACACTTTATTTTACACTAGTAAGAAACAGGTGTGTCGTCAGGTTTTTTTTTTAATTCAGCAGGTCTCGCTGTTAGGTGGTGGTGGGGGTAACTAAAAGCTAAGCTCAGTAAACTAATCTGTCAAATTAGTGCTGATGTTAATCTAAATATATATACAGGTCAGGCTCAAGAAAATGGTATGCAACGTAGGTGTCTGTTTTTAATGCTATATTTATTTTATGTAAAGCTATGGGATGATAATCACAATATAGCTAATTAACAAATAAAACTGTGTTTTAAAAAATGTTTGCAAAAAAAAAGTTAAATTAGCGCTGGATATTAATCTACATATATTTCTCTCCTGAGATTTGCTTATTTAGGCGAGTAAAGTGCTTCCATTTATTTACAGTAAGCTTAGATTTCCAGATTTCCACTAAAGCTGGGTGCAACAGCATTAGCATTAGTGGCTAACCACTAGTGCTAGTAAATGCTGCCTGACAGTGCTACACTGAGGAACCCTGAGAGTTCCAGTAACTCAGGGTGATATCAGCTAGCGTTTCGTCCCACGTAGCTTATATTAACGCGCTAAATGCACAGGCTACAGTCCAATATAATCCCCTCTGAACAGCCAAAGAGCTAGTGCTTAGCACGCTTAGAAGCTAATGCTAATAATGCTCCAGCAGTGCTAGCCGGTGTTAGCAGCAGCTTTAGTCCAATATACTCACCTTTGAAGGCGAAAGAGCTAACGATTAGGAGGTAATGCTATTGCTGCTCCAGCTGTGCTAGCCGGGGTTAACAGCAGGCTACAGTCTAAATACTCTCCTCTGAGCGGCAACTGGTTTCTAGCTGGTAACTGGTGTATAGCTGGTCAGAACATCTAAAACCAGCTTGTAGCTGGTTTGCACCTGGTAACTGGTTTCTTGCTGGTAACTGGTGTATAGCTGGTCAGAACATCTAAAACCAGCTTGTAGCTGGTCTGTACCCAGTAACTGGTGTACAGCTGGTCAGAACATATAAAACCAGCTTGTAGCTGGTCTGTACCTGGTAACTGGTTTCTAGCTGGTAACTGGTGTATAGCTGGTCAGAACATCTAAAACCAGCTTGTAGCTGGTCTGTACCTGGTAACTGGTGTATAGCTGGTAACTGGTGTATAGCTGGTCAAAACATCTAAAACCAGCTTGTAGCTGGTCTGTATCTGGCAACTGGTTTGTAGCTGGTCAGAACATCTAATTTAATATAATGTTAAGAATAAAGAAATGATAAAATTGCTGCTTTTTCCTGTAGCCAGTACCTCTTCTGTTTCTTCAGAGGTGTCTATGAACACAATTAAAACACTTAGTGAAAGAGTTTAAAAGTGGGTACAGTTTTAACTCTTGTAACATTTACAACACCAATCTACAACTAAATAATTAATAATCAACTACAATTCATAGTAGTTACTGAATTAAAAGTGTGACTGGACCAGGGTTAAGAATTAATATACTATATATATATATATATATATATATATATATATATATATATATATATAATATAATTTAATGTAATTTGTTTTACAAATCTACAGTAGACTGTTATGTACTACATAAATAGTGGAAAATCCACCTGCACGAAAGCTACTTTTTCCATCAGAAAGTAAAAAGCACATTAAAATAATTACAACCATCATCAATTTGTCTCTTTTAGCATGAAATGTTTACTTTATTGTAAGCACGAATGGAACAAGACATTTCTTCTGTGTCTACAGCTGATAAAACAGAGTGTTTACAGAGTAGCACTGTTAGCCCTCACCACCAAACAAGCACAGCATGAAATAATAGTAAAACAAAAACACAGTATCAGTAAAGCTTTTACAAGCCCCAGACTAAAATGTATATTTAAGTTTGGGGCAATTTACTGTTAGCTAAGCCTACAAACAGCCATATTTTACACTTGAACATGAAATATTTACACATTTAACCTGATCGCTATTGCTAATCGCAGATGCTAATCGCTGCTAGCTTCCGCCTGCTAGCCTACAGCTTTAGCAGTTAAAACAAACGCTTTAACTCAACTCATACATTTTCAGATTTTACTATTTATAGCTAAATGTATACATGTTTGAATAAAATGAACAATTTTATTTTATTCTATAAACTACTGACAACATTTATCCCTAGTTCCAAATAAAAATATTGTCATTTACATAATTTATAATTTACATTTATTTATATTATAACACGAAAATAAAAACTACCTGAGGGATTTTAGAGGGTTAGGAAGGTTAAAAAGACGGTTAAAAGTATAAAAAGAAAAAAAATAGCTAAAACAGAGACTAGCAGCAGAGACGAGCTAAACAAACAACAAGCAGGTACGTAAGCCGGAAGCTGCGTCACTCACCACGTCACACCGCGTCTGAGTTAAAACCGAGTTAAAACTTTAGTGTTGTTGTTTCTAAATAAATATGAACTTTCTGATTCTTCTGATCTGAAAGCTCTACATGTTTTTTTGGTACTTTGGTAATTTCTCATTTTTTTAAATAAATGCTGTTCATGGCAATATTTTGTTTGGAATTTGGGAGAAATGTTATCAGTAGTTTATAGAATAAAATAGCAATGTTCACTTTACTCAAACATATTCAAACGTATAGTTATAAATAGTAAAATCAGAAAAACTGATCATTTTGACGTAGCCTTTTTTTTCAGAGCTGTATATATATTAGGGTTAGTAATAATAACTGCTTCTTAAAAAACCCTAATATATATGTATATAAGGGTTTTAAGAAACAGTTATTATTACTTATAGTATTAAAATAAAGAATTATTTTAATGAGTAAGTATATGCAGTTTTTTATGTGTCGCTTACAGAAAAACATTAGAGACATTAAACATCTTCCAGCCACTGACCAGCTGCTCTAACTGGCCTACCATCTAACCTAGCTGGTCTTCCAGCCTCGACCAGCTGCTCTAACTGGTCTACCCACTGATCTAGCTGGTCTTCCAGCCTCGACCAGCTGCTCTAACTGGCCTACCATCTAACCTAGCTGGTCTTCCAGCCTCGACCAGCTGCTCTAACTGGTCTACCCACTGATCTAGCTGGTCTTCCAGCCTCGACCAGCTGCTCTAACTGGTCTACCCACTGATCTAGCTGGTCTTCCAGCCTCGACCAGCTGCTCTAACTGGCCTACCATCTAACCTAGCTGGTCTTCCAGCCTCGACTAGCTGACCTAACTGGTCTACCCACTGATCTAGCTGGTCTTCCAGTTGACCTAGCTGGTCTTCCACCCACTGACCAGCTGCTCTAACTGGTCTACCCACTGATCTAGCTGGTCTTCCAGGCTCGACCAGCTGCTCTAACTGGCCTACCATCTAACCTAGCTGGTCTTCCAGCCTCAACCAGCTGCTTTAACTGGTCTAACATCTAACCTAGCTGGTCTTCCAGCCCCGACCAGCTGCTCTAACTGGTCTACCATCTAACCTAGTTGGTCTTCCGGCCACTGACCAGCTGACCTAACTCTACCAGCTCTAACCAGCTTGTCCAAGATGGTCAACCAGCTAAACCAGCTACATACCAGCTTGACCATCTTAGAATCCAAGCTGTTATGAGCTGGTTTTTCCAGCAGGGGAAAGAGCTAATAATAAAGGCTAGTAACACAGTTAGCAGCTAATGAGAACTAAACTAAACTGAAACTCCTGTATAACGCTGTACTCTGTGTCACCAGAGTGTTATTACTGCTCCTTACAACCTGAGTGGTAAAATTCATACATAAGGCACACTGATGATTTTTGGGAAAGGACTGTAAGTGCAGCTTATAGTGAGAAAAATACGGAAAAAAGAACAATTTCAGGGACACAGTGACCCCTGGACCTGACTGCTGAAGAGCAGGGTGAAAGCAGAATAATAATAAAGTATGCAGAAAAACAGATACAGGACTACAGTAATAATAGAACTACAAGGTGTCCTATACGATCAGTGGAGCTTATAAATGGACAATGAATGTAAAAACAAGGATGTGGTCATATTATTATCTACATCTTTGATCTCTGTGAACCCTAACAATGAGATTACTTTTTTGAAATTTGATTACTGATTATTATTGTTTTGTTTTCACAGCAACCTCTGCATCTAACTACAACACTGACCCCTGCTATGACTATCACGTTCTTAATGACGACTGGAGAAATACACACACCTACTTCACTAGTGGTAACATGCAATTTGATGACACCATTGTTGACTGGAACGGCTGGTATCGGCTTTATCTGCAGGGAAAAAGTGCTCAGATCTCTGAGTGGTGTGTGAGCTTTACAACATGTGGTGGGTACATCCCACTCTGGCTCAATGGACCTCACCCCCAACTGGAAGATGGCATCGTCACCCGGGAAGTCTATGGCACCAACAACATGTATGGCTACAACTACTATAATGGCTATTACTACTACTACTACTACTACTACAGTTACAGTAATAACCAGTGCAGCTCCAGCTACAGATCCAACCCTGTCCAGGTAAAGGCCTGTCCAGGAAATTACTACGTCTACAAACTGGTTAAACCAGAGCTCTCCATTCCAATGCCTTCATACTGTGCAGGTGAAGCTTTAATTTTCACATTTCACTTTTACACCAAAGTTCACAGCTGAACATTTCATAATGTATATAATTGTAAAACATAAAATCTTAAGTTAGTCTTAAGTTGATAACATAAACAAATAGATATATTTAAAAAGAATATTAATTAATTTTTTTTTCACACACATTATTTTTTGGTCAATTAATAATTTGTGAAAAATTAATGTGTTAGTTTGATAGGCCTAATCTTTATTAAAAACAATAATTAGTTGGATAATCCAGCTATTAAAAATTTATTTTTGTTGAACTGTGTTGAACTAGTCCTGAGATCTTAATCACAGCACTATTAAGAAAAATACACCGGGTTCATAGATAGATGGATGGATGGATGGATGGATGGATGGATGGATGGATGGATGGATAGATAGATAGATAGATAGATAGATAGATAGATAGATAGATAGATAGATAGATAGATAGATAGATAGATAGACAGGCAGACAGACACTTTATTGATCCCAGAGGGAAATTCTGGAGTCCGATTAACAGTCAGATCAACTAAAATGTAGGGCTGGCCCGAATAGCGTTTTTTGAGCTCCGGATATTCGGCACTGATTCGAAGCGAATATTCGAATATTCGTTTTTAAAAAAAGAGGTAAAAAAAAAAAAAAAAGCAAATCACGGCCCCTTTAATCCACTGAAAAATGTTCAATTTGCTCTGACCGACGAGACATATTCACCCCGGATTTTTGGTGTTTTTATCCCGGATTTTTGTGTTTTCACCCCATATTTTTTCTGTGTTTTTAGCCCAGATTTCTTTGTGTCTTCATCCCGGAATTTCTGCTGCCCCACACCGCGGCTTATCCGCTGCGTAAGCAGGCTAGGAGGCTGCTGCTGCACGGTTTCTCCGCTGCGCAAGCCAGCCCAGTAAATTGCTGTTTGTGTTTTCACACTTAGGCTATTTGCTTAAAAAAACAAACAAAAAAAACGTTTGTTCAGGAAGTATTTTATATTCTTAAACATTGTTAATTATATTAGAGGACAGTCATTGTAAACTGTACTTGGTCTATTTCGGTTAAAGGATTGTGCAGGGCATATTACTGATTTTGTATTTTTGCACTTGGGCTATAAGCTCAATATTAAATATTTCGTTTGTTTAGAAATTATTTTATATTTTTAAACCATGTTAAATTATATTAGAGTAGAGGAAAGTCATTGTTAATGACGTTATTGTACTTGGTCTATTTCGGATTAAGGATTGTGCAGGGCATAGCCCTATTACTGATTTTGTATTTTTGCACTTGGGCTATAAGCTCAATATTAAATATTTCGTTTGCTTAGAAATTATTTTATATTTTTAAACCATTTTAAATTATATTAGATAAGAGGAAATTCGTTCAGACATCATTTTTGTAGGCCAGGCTTTTGTAACCAATTTAGCCCCTACTGTTGCCACATTACCCCTTACGTTTTATTATATAAATCAGTTTCGAAGAGCCTGCATTTTTTTTTATCATGTATAATAGAGGTCTGCGCGAGACTGATTTTTAAACCCACTCTTCCACGCTCCCGCGTTTCTGTCTCGTTACCGCTCCGCAAAAAAATTGCTTCTTTTAATCCCGCGCCCGCCCGCCACATACACATTTCTGCCGCTCCCGCCCCACGTTCCTAATATAAATTAAATAAACTACATTTAATGCTTCAAATTTACTTATATATTTATTAAAACAGCAGCGCTGAATAGTGCGGTCCCCTTCCTTACCCCAGTCCAAACACCATCGGTGTGTGCGTGTGTGTATCGGTCCATCCTGCGCGTTGAGAGTTTTCTTTAGGTTTTTTTTTTTAGAATTATTACAGTTACAGTTAACTATTTATTAATTTGCTCCCGCATCGTCTGGATTAAACTCCCGTTCCAGCCAATAACAGTTCAGTTCTGTCCCGCGCGCAAGATATTCTGACGGGACCCTCGAGAACAGAAGTGGTTAGAGTGAGGTGGAACTCTGGAAAGGAGAAAAAAAACGAATATCCGAATACCAAAATTAAAAACCGAATACCTACTCAACGAACGAATATCCGAATACCCGAATATTCGGGTCCAGCCCTACTAAAATGTAAAACTATTATATATTACAAATTGACAAACTCTTTTTTTCATTGATACAGTTGCTTTTGACAATGTCACTGACCCCTGCTACAATTACATCTCACTGGACCAACCCTGGAGGGCCAATAATGAGACTGGTTCATGGTGGCTATCTGACAGTAACTTTTACTGGAACGGCTGGTACCGGCTGTTCTATTATGGAATTAACATTCGGTTGGCAGAGAGCTGTGTTCCTACATACAGATGTGGGGCTTACTACACTTTGTGGATGAACGGTTCTCACCCTCAGATAGATGATGGAGTGGTCACTCGTCAGGTCTGTGGGAATAATTACTATGGCTGCTGTGGCCTCCATTCCAACCCCATACGTGTAAAAGCCTGTCCAGGAAACTACTATGTCTATGAGCTCATCGGCTCATTATTTAACTCAGCATACTGTACAGGTAAGGTCTGTTTAATGGAAAATCTTAACTTGCCTTATTTTATTTATGTGCATAATAATAAATATATATATTTTTCCAGATGTAAGCACCATTACTCCCACTGCGTCACCAACTGCACCCACTGGTTCTGAACTCAACACTATGAGTAGGTTCTCTCATGCACTTTCTTATAAATTGTCCTGTTAAATAGATCCACCTAGCATGCATGTAGTACTTTTTTGTCATATTTTGTTAATTTAACAATGTTTCAGCAGTTAGCAAATGGAAACATAAAATCAGAAAATATTAGAGTTTAGAGGTTCCCAAAAGCTTCATAAAGCTGAGCAGGGTTGTGCAAGTACACGTTCAAAGAACAACGCTCACATTTATTTCATGCTGCATGACATCTTCAAAACACAGCCATGCCAGGGCCAGTTTCTGGAGATTTCTGGATCAGTTTCTACACCAAACGGAAAAAGTAGTGGAGAAATTGAACTAAAGCAGCTAAAAACACAAATACAACAAAAATAGTTACTATTCACTTGGTCAGGACATAAAGGAGAATGATGTATTTTGCTAAGAAAGCAAAGGAAACTTACCTGTTATCTGTTTTTTCTACAGTAAGCAGATTTTAGGCAGTAAAGACGCTGCATCTCTGCTACTATGAGCTGAGTGGTTGGTGAGCTAATGCTGGCATAACAGCCACATTTAAAAGCTTTATAACTGGAGTTTAAAATCTTCAAAAATATGTTGGCAGTGCTGAAACATTTGATATTATTCTATGGTAGGAAAAGTTTCAGTATACAATTTATCAAACATTCTAAACTCCTAATTGTCAAATAAAACATACTTTGTCATTGTCATAATAATATATTGCATTGGGTAAGTGTTAAAAAATTCTCAACATTGGTATACACCCTTATATCAGTGTTGTATATGATACATTTTTTTGGTAGTACAGTAGTTATTTGGACTGGTGATGAACTAGTAGAAAGAATTAGCTGCCTATTGAGCAGGAAAACCCAAATGAACGTAAACTATTTATTCATTTAAATTTGTGTCTTTGACCTTTGTTATTTTATTAACTATGAACATAAACTATTTAAATAAAATGAGTATGACCTAAACTGGTTCATTTTTAATGTGAACTGGCCCACACTAAAGCTGCATACTTTACTATTTAGTTCTGTTTGTCACAAAGAGCATTTCCCAAATGCAAACGCAATATGTTAGGAACACCTGTCAATATCTGCATGGCAAGGCCTTATGAATTATGGGAGTTGGAGTGAGATAGTAATACTGATAGTGGGTGCCAGGTAGATGGAACATTTAATTTCTGAAGTTGTTTGGGTATTTAACATTCCTCAACTCACAGTGTCGCATGTACAAAAACACTTTACAAAAGGCATTAACACTCACAGTAATTATTGTGACTGGCAGCACCTGTGACTAGAATTGTCTGTAAATTATTAAAAAGCATTTTCATATAGAGACAAATTATGCATTTGACCAAGTAAAATCAATGTTTATTGATTGTTGTATAATGACTTATTCACTATTTTATGGTAAGAGTGTAAGGGCTGGTGCCCGATCGAGGCGTCCTCCAGGGCATCGGAGGGCGCGCCAGGCCAGTGCCAAGGGTTAATTGGCTAATTATCAACACCTGCTTTCAACAGCTTATAAGCAACTAGCCACTCGGCGCTGGATCTTTGAAGCTCGTGAGAGCGAATCTATGCCGGTTTTCCGAGTGAGCCCCGGCTCTTTATCTCTATCCCTTTTTCCTTTCGAGTTTGGTGTAGCTGTGTAGAGCAGTGAGCTCCACAGCCACCATCTCCCCCTCTCTAGTCTGGTGGAGCAGAGCGGTGTGCTCTTTTCTGCCGCCCCTTTCGAGTCTCTGTGTGTGTGTGTGTGTCTGTGTGTGTTTCTCACCGCGAGGCACGCGATTTGTTTACCTTCCCTCTCCCACGCTGTTCCTCCCCTCTCTGGTGGAGCAGCGTTTAAATCTATAAGCACCTCAGTTCAGTTTTGTTTTCTTTGGAAGCTCTTTTGTTCAGTTACTCCTTCACCTCGTTTTATAAGAGGAAGCCGCACTTCCTCGGCGATCCTTGTTTACGTTTTCTCCCCCTCATTCTCACTCACGCTCGGTGTGAGGTTTGTTTTCCACTTGTTTTCCTCCTCCGCCCATTTTCGTTGCTCCGCCCCTTTCGGCGATGCCTTATAAAGGCGAATACAGCAGCCGCGTCCCAATCCACTCGCTGGTTCAGCGGTTAGAGCATTGGGCTGCGGCCACGACAGCCTGGGTTCGATCCCCGCGTGGAGCGGGGTTTAATAATAATATATATATATATATATATATATATATATATATATATAAACATATAATATTATTATATAATATTATATATCCTAATAATATATATATTAACAATTCTATATATTATTATTATTATTATTTCCCTTTTTTTCTTGGGTTTACCTGCTTTGAGATCTACTGTTCTGCAACTGGGTTCAATAACTCTCTGGGCTGGAGGGCAACCTATCTGTAGCACTCCAACCCATTACAGAAAGATCCAGCCCCAACATGGATCCAGCAGAGCAGTTAGGTCTCGAGCAGGTAAAGGCCACCCTGGGGAACCAGGGGGCAGCTATTGGGAGGCATGAACAGACCCTGCAGCAGATTCTAGACCAGCTGCAGGGGCTGGCTAATATTTTGGCACACAATCTGCCACACCCCACACAGCCAGCCCCCCGAAGTCTCCAGGGGGAGCATGTTGTGGCTGAGCCACCCACAGCGCACCGGGTCGAACCCCCACTACCTTCCCCTATGCGCTACAGGGGTGAACCAGGAGGCTGTAGGGGATTTCTCCTACAATGCTCACTCGCTTTCGAGCTTCTCCCTTCCCGCTTTCAATCAGAGCGTGCCAAAGTGGCATACATTGTCTCCCTCCTCTCTGGAAGGGCGTTAGCATGGGCTACCCCAGCCTGGGAACACCAGCCAGGAGTTTGCTCCACTGCTGCGCTGTTTGCCACCGCCCTTTCGCGGACATTCGATCTTCCAGTCCGAGGAGAGGAGGCAGGGACCCGCCTCCTTAACCTACATCAGGGTCGGTGTCTGAGTATGCCATCGAATTTCGTACGCTCTAGGCTGAAAGCAGGTGGAACTCCAGTGCTCTGATTAGCGCATTCCCCCCCGCGTCAACTGGCTGACTCGCTCGGTTCTGGCGTGGGGCCCAGCCTGCCGGGCCTCCTGCCTTCAGGCCACTAAAGGCATGAACCTCGATCCCGCAGGTCCTGATCTCTCTTGGGTACCCTCTGAATACCAGGACCTCCGGGAGGTGTTCAGTAAGGAGAAGGCCCAAATACTTCCTCCCCACCGTTCCTGCGATATGGCCATCGACCTCCTCCCTGGGGCTAGTCCCCCCAGGGGAAGGTTGTTCTCCCTATCGGGCCCCGAACGCCGGGCAATGGAGGAATATTCAGGAGGCCCTTGCCTTGGGATTTATTCGGCCATCCACCTCCCCGGCCGGTGCCAGCTTTTTCTTCGTGGCCAAAAAAGACAGTGGGCTGAGGCCCTGTATCGACTACAGGGGCCTCAACAAAATAACAATCAAGAACCGCTACCCCTTGCCCCTAATGTCATCCGCCTTTGAAGCACTGCAGTAGGCCACCATTTTCACCAAACTGGACCTGCGCAGTGCTTATAACCTTGTCAGGATAAGAGCGGGTGACGAGTGGAAGACGGCGTTCATCACCCCGTCCGGGCACTATGAGTACCTGGTAATGCCGTTTGGGTTGATGAACGCACCCACCGTCTTCCAGGGGTACATAAACGAGGTTCTTCGGGAGGCTATGGACCGGTACGTGTTCGTCTACCTGGAGGACATTCTTATCTACAGTCGCCCCGTAGACGAGCACGTTACCCATGTGCGACGGGTTCTCCAGCTGCTTCTGGAGAACCACCTCTACGTCAAGCTTGAGAAGTCCGAGTTCCATGCGCAGACCATCTCATTTTTGGGTTTTGTCGTGTCACACAACATGCTGCGCATGGATCCCACTAGCCCCAACCTACATATATATATATTATATAAACATATAATATTAATATATAATATTATATATCCTAATAATATATAAATTAACAATTCTATATATTATTATTATTATTATTATTTCCCTTTTTTTCTTGGGTTTACTTGCTTTGAGATCTACTGTTCTGCAACTGGGTTCAACAACTCTCTGGGCTGGAGGGCAACCTATCTGTAGCACTCCAACCCATTACAAAGAGTCAACAAAGACATACTTTAAAGTAATTTGTTAGGTTTCAGTTTTCAAAGCTTTTCTAAAATCTTCTCATGTTCTTCATCAGGGAGTTTGATATTTGTTAAAATTGTTTTCTGGAACTTCACCCTAGATGTTTTTTGTGTGTTTAACTCTTTATTGTTATTATTATTTTTGTCCAACTGTTTCTCAGCAACAAGACCAACAGACTACAGCTTTGACCCCTGCAACACCTACACTGCTCTTGAAGATGATTGGAGAAATGTCTCCAGCTGGGATTACTGGAACGGGTATTTAAACAATGTTTATGATGACACACTTTTTGAATGGAACGGCTGGTATCGGTTGTTTTTTCAAGGAGAAAATGCTCAGATTCTTGAGGGATGTGTGAGCTACACGAGATGTGGAGGGTACAGTGCACTCTGGCTTGGAGGATCTCATCCACGGCCAGAAGACGGCATCGTCACCCGAGAAATTTATGGATCGATAAGGGATGGAAATGTTGAGTGTAATAATTACAGATCATCCCACCCAATCCAAGTGAAAGCCTGTCCAGGAGATTACTACGTCTACAAACTTGTCAAACCAGATGTGTCATTGCCAAGGCCAACATACTGCACAGGTAATAAAGCTATTATACTTATGCCATGTAATGTCATCAGATTTTGATTACCCTATTGGCGTTTCATTTAAATAACGTTTAATTATTCAAGCGTTCAATGAAGGAGACACTTCAGCTTCAAAAACATGACACGTGTCAACAAGGCAAACAATGGACCAGCCTCTTTGTTCCTGATGTTCAAATAAATGTTCAAAACCTAATGCAAATCAAAGCGTCTTTAAAGCATTAATTATGGCTCACCAATCATTAGGATTAAAGTACAACATAAACATTTCAGTAAGACTTAGTAACTTTTTACCATAACTTTTTACCACTTTTTTTTATAAAGAGAGATATTGATTAATTATTTCTTTGCTATTATCATCATTATCTACAGTGGTGTGTGAAAATTTATTTTCCCCCTACATATTTCTTTTGTTCAGTTTATCAAACAAACTTTAATATCAGACAAGACAGGAGTTCATATAAAAAGTACTTTTTAAGTAATAATTTTATTTATTGAAGGAAAAAAAAATATCCAAACCAGTCTAACCCTGTGTTTTTGCCCCCTAAACGTAATAACTTGATTGTGTCACCTTTGGCTGCCACAACTGCAATCAAGCTTAACGGATAACTGGCAAAAAGTTTTTTACATCTCTGTGGAGGAATTTTGGCCCACTCATCTTTACAGAATTGTTTTAATTCAGACACATTGGAGGATTTTCGAGCATGAACTGCCTTTTTAAGATCGGGACACAGCATCTCAATCGGACTCTTGACTAGGCCACTCCAAAACGGTTAAAGGTTTTTAAAGCCAAAGGTTTTTAGATGTTTACTTATTTGTGTGCTTTGGATCATTGTCCTGCTACAGAACCAAAGTACGCTTGAGGTCACAAACAGGTGGCTGGACATTCTCATTCAGGATTTTCTGGTAAACAGCAGAATTAATTGTGAAGCAGCCCCAAACCATCCAACTAGCACCACCATATTTTTACGTTTAGTATGGTGTTCTTTTTATAAAATGATGTATTAGCTTTACAGCAGATGTAGCAGGACACACATCTTCCACTATTGTCACGTCAGTCCAATGAATATTTATCCAAAGTCCTGGGGATCATCAAGATGTTTTTGGCAAAGGTAAGATGGGTCGTTGTGTAGTTTTAGGTCAGCAGTGTTTTTTGTTTTAGAACTCTCCCATAGATTAAATTTTCAACCAGTATCTTTCTTATTATTAAATCATTAACGCTGACCTTAACTGATGCAAGTGAGACCTGCAGTTCTTTAAATGTTGTTCTGGGTTCTTTTGTGACCTCCTGGATGAGTTGTCCATGCCCTTTTACGAATAATATCTCTCGCTGTGGTTCTCTGGCGTCCCAAAGCCTTAGAAATGACTTTGTAACCTTTTCCAGACTGTTAGATGAACAGTGACTTTGTTTTCTCATCTGTTTTTGAATTTCCTCTGATTGTGGCATAATGTGTTGCTTTTTGAGATCTTTTAACTGATTAATTTTATCAGGCTCCTTTTAAGTTATTTCTTGATTCTACAGGTCTGGTAGTAATCAGGCCTGGTTGTGGTTATTAAAACTTTAACTCAGCTTTCCCAAAAGTTTGATAAATCACAGTTAATCTATGGGGGGGACAAACACTTTTTCACAAAGAGCTAGATTGGTTTGGATAGTTGATTCCTATAATAAATTAAAGTGTCATTTTAAAAGTGCTTTTTATATTTACTCATGTTATATTTGTCTAATATTAAAGATTATTTGATCATTTGAAAAAATTAAGTACGACACAATGCAAGAACAAAAAAAAATCTGTAAATCTGCAAATACTTTTTCATGCAGGTGTATATTCCAGTATGCTAGGGTTTAGAGGGTTAAACAATGTTATGATACATCATCAGATAATACTTCACTTAATATTTATATGATTATACAGTGGTATTAAAAAGTTCAGGCACTTATGGTTATGTTCCTGATAATAAGAAGCTACAGGAAGCATTTACAAGCTGTTATTTTAAAATGTTGATGTAACTTTCCTGCACCTGCGTAATTTTGTTTAAAGAATTATTGCACACTTTCTGTATCTGGAAATCTGAACTTGTATTTAACAATGTTTTGTATTTGCTGTTTAGAGGTGTCTCTGAATTCTGGTCTGTTCAGGAAAGTTAGGGTTAGTTTTAGTTAAGGATACAGCTGCAAGAAAAAAGTATGTGAACCCTTTGGAATTCCTGCATAAATTGGTCATTAAATGTGTTCTGACCTTTATCTAAGTCACAACAATGGACAAACACAGTCAGCTTAAACTAATACCATGCAAAAATATGGTATTAGTTGGGGTAGGTTGAAGTGTGTGTGAACCCCTAGGCTAATGACTTTTCTAACAGATAATTGTACCTTATACCTAGCGTTTTTCAAGCGATTTCTCGGTACAATACAATACAATATAATTTAATATAATATAATATAATATAACATAATACAATACAATACAATACAATACAATATAATATAATATAATTGATTCAACCACGGAAATAATATTTTTGTTTCCCTCAAAATTGGCGTTCCCTGGTGTTTAAGTTGGTGAACTGCAAGCAAAATGCTCTTTAAGTAGAACGTTAAGAATAACGACAGGGTCAGGTTACTCGTTAATCTGTGAACGAGTTTACATAGTACTTTAGTTAAGCACGGGTTTGGGAAACACTCTTTAATTAACGATCAATCTTAAGTTAACAAAGTTCTTAGCGTTATGAACCTTTCAGGAAACCCACCCCAGATCTACAGGAAATGTTTGGTTGAGGTTATTGCTTTAAGGAGGGTTATTAAATCCAAAGGTTCACATACTCTACCACCCCCCCCCCCTCGCTGTGAATGCTAACAAGTTGTGTTCAATAAAACCATGCAAACATTGGTATTAATTTAAGCAGACTGTGTTTGTCTATTGTTGTGATTTAGATAAAGATAAGAACACATTTAATGACCAATTTATGAAGAAATCCAAGAAATACCAAAGGGTTCACATTTTTCTTGCAACTGTAATTAAGAAGAATTACGTACTCTGGATAAGGGAACCTCATAAATGCAGCAAATTTTATTGCAATATTAAAATAATTGGAAATCACTGTTTTGAGCTCAGAACATACCAAACTAGCATGTTTTTAAATTAAATTTACTATGATCTCCATAACAGTTGTTTTTACCAAACCGAGTATTGACCCCTGCTACAACTACAATGAACTGGATGAACTCTGGAGAGCTACAAACCAAACAAACAACTGGTGGTTGTGTGACAGTTCCTTTGGCTGGGATGGCTGGTATCGTCTTCTCTATGATGGCAATAACATCCGGATGCCAGAGTCATGTGTTACTCAGGGCATGTGTGGCACTGATATCGCTCTCTGGCTAAATGGTTCTCATCCTCGACTGGAAGATGGAGTGGTCAGTCGGCAGGTCTGTGGGAGCTGGTACGGTGACTGCTGCTATTTTAAATCCTTCCCCATTCAAGTGAAAGCCTGTCCTGGAAATTACTATGTGTATGAGTTTGTCAGTCCAGCCATCTGTGCATCAGCTTACTGTGCAGGTGTGTATGATCGCATGATATTCCATGTTTCTTTTTTGATTATGAATGTATTTGTAATAATATTGAATAATATTAATCACCTCATTTCAGATATAGACCTCCTTTCCCCAGTAACTGCTCCAAACATACCAGATCATATAGAGCCCACCACTGTGGCCACCACCACCACTATCGGTAAGTGCATAACATTGCTCACTTCTATTTACCTTTATAAAAGAAAGAAAACCGTTACTTTTTACTACAGCAGCTAAATAATATATGCTGTGTTATAATTTATGCTCAACTATTTCCAAATTGTAATATGTGTACCACATTATAAAGCTATTTTAAAGTAGTTATTTTAACCATATATCATAAAATAATAAGATATTTATGTATTATGAATACATTTAACAATAAAAAAATAGACAATGATGATATTCTTCATATAAATATCAGATGTGTGTACCATGATTATAATTTACATGTGACATTATAAAGTTTGGGCACACCTGATAATTTTCATGATTTTCCTTTGTAAATCATTGGCCTTGCCCACCTCGTCTTGATGCCGCGGGTAGGGGGTTATTCACGCTGCCGCGGGGATAGTGGAGTTGCACCCGCAGATAGAGGGTTATTCGTGCTAGCTGTGAAATAAGGACAGAAAACACAAAGGAAGCTGCAGAATTCTGTATGGGATAAGAACAAGGGTGTCAAAAGTATTTACCAGATTTGGAAAAAGTACAGAAAAGTTGTAATTAAGTAAAAGTATCTTTACTTTACTAAAAATATACTTGAGTAAAAGTAAATAAAAAACCTTAATTAAAAATGTACTTTTAATAAAAGTTACATAGTTACTTTTAATTATTTGAATTTAAAAAAGTACAACAAATCATAAATTAAATTGTTTTTAATTAACTATTATTCCACATAATAATTTGGACCTTTAAGGCAGTATTTGTTCAGACCAAACCATAAAACATTTTCAAGAACAAGTGGCATAGCATTTCTATGATAATTTTGTTTTCTTTACTGTTAAAAAGTTATGGTCATATAGGTGACAATGAACCGTATTTTTCTAGTTTTACAGTTATTTTTTTTAATTTTTTACTTTTTCTTTGCTTTAACTGCTATTTCTCATTTTTATTTTAACACTTAAGCAGATTGTTTAATGTTTCCAATAGGGCTGTCCTGGTAAAAAAAAATCCCCGGCGGTTTTATATGGTGGCTCAACACCGCGATATGCCTTCATTTTAGAACTATATAAATGTTTTTTATAAATACTTTTTCACATGCTTTTTTGCGGCTAATATAATATATGTTTTGTTTACGGGCTAACGAGCTTCACACCTGCTTTACTCACCCAAACAAATTTAAAACTTAATCCAGGGCTCCTCAGGACGACAAAGTATTTGGAGCAACTGGATATCAGCATTAATCACGCATTTTAAAGTGGCGCTCTGAGCTGAGTGGACAACTTCGATGAAAAGCGTTATATATCATTTAATTAAATGTATTTAAATCATAATTTAAATAACAGGTGTGCCAAATTATGACTCCCCAGTAGAATCAGACTCTCCTTCGCGTGCACGCGTGTCTGGTAAACATGTGGGCGCTAGAGGTTACTCTCGCTGTCCGTTATTTTTGTGTGTAAATAATGCTTTATATTATATTTCACTTAAAACACAGCTATATAGAAAGCCAAACAAAGACTCTTGTTAGACAGTGCTACTTCAGTTATATAAAGAAAGCAAGACGGGTATTGAAGAACTAAATAACTCGTAGGACTGAACGCGTTTTATCCACAGTGATCATTATTAGGAGAACATGTTAAACATGCAAAGATAACCAAGTTCAAATCTACTTTAATCAATTTCTTTAATTCGTGCTCACGATTTCTTTAATTTGAGTGAACGATTTCTTTAATTCGAGTGAACAATTTCTTTAATTCGAGTGAACAATTTCTTTAATTCGAGTGAACAATTTCTTTAATTTGTGCGCACGATTTCTTTAATTTGAGTGAACAATTTCTTTAATTCGTGCTCACGATTTCTTTCATTCGAGGCAACGATTTCTTTAATTTGTGCTCACAATTTCTTTAATTCAAGCGAACGATTTCTTTCATTCGAGGGAACGATTTCTTTAATTCAAGGCAACGATTTCTTTAATTCGAGTGAACGATTTCTTTAATTCAAGTGAACGATTTATTTAATTCGAGTGAACGATTTCTTTAATTCAAGTGAACGATTTCTTTAATTTGTGCTCACGATTTCTTTAATTCGAGTGAACGATTTCTTTAACTTGAGTGAACGATTTCTTAAATTTGAGTGAACGATTTCTTTAATTTGTGCTCACGATTTCTTTAATTCGAGGGAACGATTTCTTTAATTCAAGGGAACGATTTCTTTAATTTGAGTGAACGATTTCTTTAATTCCAGGGAACGATTTCTTTAATTTGAGTGAACGATTTCTTTAATTTGTGCTCACGATTTCTTTAATTCGAGGGAACGATTTCTTTAATTCGAGGGAATGATTTCTTTAATTCAAGCGAACGATTTCTTTAATTCGTGCTGTGATGATAATCAGTTATCTATATTTATAACCTGCTGATTATTAATGCTCTAGTGTTACTGTTAGATAATAACTGTAATAACTTGGTGCAGCTTATTGACCAACAATATACACAAATACAAATCAATTCCAGACGTGAATAAAGGACACAAACATTTTACTGATGCAGGATGACTGTATGTGTGCTGTATAAACCATATCAAGTCAAAGTTATGATGCAATGTGGAATTGTATTTATTAATTTCTTATTAATAAATACATAACAAAAATATTAAAGTAAAGAAGTGTAATTTTATAAATATACACCTATAAGAATTAGGTCCAACTACACTGTAAAAATTAGGAAATAAAGATAATATAAAAATAATTTATGCGTGACAGTATAAGAGCTGCTTAAAATCTATAACACTATATAAAATCAAAATAGCTGGTCTAAAATACTATTAATAAATTTTTTTAAGATGTTTCGTGAATGGGCAGTTCGAATAATAATTTGGATCAATTTGATGTACATTAATGTCATAATATTACACTAAAAACAGTTATCCTGTTCATACAACTATAATTTGTACGTCAAAAATTGTGGTGGAAACAGAAAATTGCATTTCATGTATAACATATTCTGTTTCTACACATGATAAAAAGTATCATGAATGTAATAATGATGTAACCAGATTTATGAAGGGGTGTATTTACTTGGAGGCTGACTGACTGTTATTAATGTTAAATTAATAAATTAATAAACACAATAATCTTTGTTAAAACACATCATAACTTTGACTTGATATGGTTTATATAGCACACGTACAAAAACACATCATAACTCTGACTTGATATGGTTTATATAGCACACATACAAAAACACATGATAACTCTGACTTGATATGGTTTATATAGCACACATACAAAAACACATCATAACTCTGACTTGATATGGTTTACATAGCACACAGTCATCATGCATTAGTAAAATGTTTGTGTCCTTTATTTATGAATGGAATTGATTGTATTTGTGTATATTGTTTGTCAATAAGCTGCACGAAGGACCGTGTACGCTCGGGAGGCGCCGTGGAGAAACCACAACTATGGCAAAATCTGCACACTGTGTTATCTAACTGTAACACTAGAGCATTAACAATCAACAGGTTATAACAATAGGTAACTGATTATCATCACAGCAACCCTGTAACGGTTCAAGAGAGAAAAATGCTCCTTTCCCTCCGAGCTTCTTGTTTTAATGCGCATAAAAGTCGTTATAATATTACCGTATTTTTCGGGCTATAAGGCGCACTTAAAATACTTATTTTTTCCCAAAAATCGTCATTGCGCCTTATAATGCAGTGCGCCTTGTGTATGGATTTTGCTTGTGTTTACTGACCTCGATTTTATGTGGTACACGGCGCTCTGTTGTGCAGAATTCCTCACCCACGCCAGAAAAAGATCCCCCTCTTGGGCTAGCGCGCGGTTACCTTTGACTGCTGTACTGCCTCTCTGCTGTGGCTCAGGGTAGCTAGTTTCCACTGTAGCTCCGTGGCCAGAACAAGGTGCCGGTAAACTTTCCTTTCCACCCGTTCTGGGGTAATAGCACAAACTGTTTCTTTTTAGCGCCCACTTCTAAGTAAAGTTAACCTCTTAACATGCGCTGGCCCACCGGCGGGCCAGAAATATTTAATATTTCATAACTGGCTGTGTTTCTGAATAGTTATGAACAGTTACAGGTTCAATATAGACATCCAATAAACCATTTTAAAGCTTAGAATCTCTGCTTTTGAGCTATTTAGCGGAATATCCTTTCAGAAAAGAAAAATTTAGGGCGAAATATGCCTTGGTTATGATTTTAATAATTCATAACTCTCATATTTGCGTTTATCGTTCGTCCATATTTCATCGAATGCGGTCATGTCATACACCATTCGAACCGTCTGGCTCTCCGGATTCCAGAACTGTGCTTTTACTGTAGGATGTATGTTTCATGAATTAGAGCTGCGTCAGAGCGCATGTTTCCAGTAATAAAAGGCTCTCCTTTTGTCCTGGGGTAACCTCCGGTCACTGCCGCCACCCCCCGAACACACACCCGCGCTCAGCCACAGGTCCTACCTTCAAAACGCGTCCAGACTAAAGAGAATCCATCAATCCAGTCTCCTGTAATCCACAGTTATATCCAAACAGCGCTGGAAATCACTCCATCCAGAAATTAAACTTATCCAATCTTTATCTCTGTTTTAAAACCGTTTTATTCACCGAATGCGGCACAACACGCTATTATAGTCAGAAGCCTCGCGGAGTAATGCGGTACTTGCTGTGCTTCAACATAATATTATGGTCTGTCGGAGCGTTGCGGCTACCGTTGTCAGGAGCGTCGCGGAGTAATACGTACTTGCTGTGCTTCAACATAATATTATGGTCTGTCGGAGCGTTGCGGCTACCGTTGTCAGGAGCGTCGCGGAGTAATACATACTTGCTGTGCTTCAACATAATATTATGGTCTGTCGGAGCGTTGCGGCTACCGTTGTCAGGAGCGTCGCGGAGTAATACGTACTTGCTGTGCTTCAACATAATATTATGGTCTGTCGGAGCGTTGCGGCTAAGTTTCATTTAGTGCGCCTTATAATCCAGTGCGCCTTGTGTATGGACTAACACTAAAAATAGACCGTTCACTCATCGTGCGCCTTATAATACGGTGCGCCTTATAGTCCGAAAAATACGGTACATAGGAAAAGAAGGCTAACTGGGTGGCCAGTTTAAGAAGCTCTGTTAAGATGATCTGTTACAGGGCTGCTGGGATTATTATCAGTTATTTACATTTATAACTTGCTCTGGTGCTCTAGTGTTACAGTTATTATACAGTGTGCAGATTTTGCCGTGGAGGCGTAGCTACTCACAGCCTAGCCTTCAGCACCACCGCAGCGAGACGTGTCCAGCCGGGAGAGCGCATGGTGCTGAGCAGTAATATTTTCTTTATAACTGATTTAAAGAAATTACTTTCAACAACACCTGTTTTACCCTCCCATTAATTTATATTAGGCTTACAAATTAGTTCTATAAAAAAGGATCATAGTTTTTTTGTGTAATATAAAGATATAATTGGTCCTACATCTTACAATTACATTTGGTCACATCTAAAACACATTTAAAATATTGGAATTTATCAAAATTGCAATATAAATTCCACACTCAAATAAACATCTTAAAAACATTGTATTATTTTTTATTTAGGCCAGCAATTATAATTTAATCTAGTGTTGCAGGTCTCATGTGAGCCATTTATAGAACTGTCCCTAATTCCATTAAAAACATTTTTTATATTGTTAACCTGCATATAATACTGTACAGTATATTTGATAACACAGAGACAGTCCTCCTGCATCAGTAAAAGGTTAATTTCCTTTCTTCATGACTGGAACTGATTGTATTTACGTTCCTTTGATCGCAATAACTAAAGTAAAGAAACTGAAGACCTCCGACGAGAGATTTTTCTTGAGGGTTTTTGTTGCTTGCATGGGAATCATAGCGTGATTATTATAATTTTCTTAACTATTTATCAAATTGCGGGAGCGGGACCACTTGTTCATTTTTTTGGTTTGAATGATGTATAACATGTCCAAATATGGATGTATGAAAAACACAACTAATGGGGTCTTCATTGCTACTAACTTTCTCACTGGGTCCGGTTCGGAGCGCACTCGCTCCACTTCCCTTAAGTCTCTTCCATAAACATCTGTTTTGTTCTTCCTGGAGTTTGACGTGGCGTGCAGGTTGGATGGATCAAGTACAAACCAATAGAGGATCTGAATGGTTTATGTTTATTCTTGTTATCCAACCACAAGCTTTCTGGATGGCACGATTTATCTGTTTGTTTTTTATGTTGCTGGAATGAAATATGAGTTACGAGGCATTTTTAAAAATGTATGGAGTAAAAAGTACCGATAACTGCGTAACTGGGCAAAGGAGCCAGCTTCTCGTGAGCAAACTCCTCTTGGATTCCAAGAAAGAACCAGAATTTGTTGTCACACATACGTGGAGGCAAAATGACCTCCAGCAGGTCACTAATATCCATGTTTTTGCTCAAACTGTCAGAAACAGACTCCATAAGGGTGGTATGAGGGCCCAACGTCCACAAGTGGGGCTTGTGCTCACAGCCCAACACTGTGCAGGGTGATTGGAATTTGCCAGAAAACACCAAGATTGGCAAATTCGCCATTGGCGCCCAGTGTTCTTAATGGATGAAAGCAGGTTCACATTGAGCACAACAGACATTCTGCTGCTGCAACATCCTCCAGCATGACCGGTTTGGCAGTGGGTCAGTAATGGTGTGGGGAAGCATTTATTTGGAGGGCCACATAGACCTCCATGTGCTCGCCAGAGGTGGAGGCCACACACACACTACTGAGCCTCATTTTGAAGAAATTGAGAAATTTCCACTGAAGTTGGATCAGCCTGTCATTTGATTTTCCACTTTGATTTTGAGTATGATTCCAAATCCAGACATTCATGGGATAATACTTTTGATTTACATTGATCATTTTTTATGTTATGTCAACGCATTCCACTATGTAATAAATAAAGATTTTAACTGGAATATTTTATTCATTAAGAACTAGGATGTGTTATTTTAGTTTTCCCTTTATTTATTTAAGCAGTGTGTATGCTTTATCCCATCGGGTGTTTGAGTCAGAAGTGCTGGAACAGATTTGTTGTGGCAACCGACTTTTGTCACAGTCTACATATTTAATTGTTTTGTTGTGACTTCTCAAAAGTGTACCAGTTCCATACCACTGAAGTGACATTTTCACATTTTTTCAGTACAAGCTCAGTCCTCTACGGAATGTCGGCTGCATCCAATTTGGCTTGTTGCTTTGTTTAGAAAATATTTAGAACTGTTTAGAACTGTAATTCGAATTAATCAAAGTAACCATGAAAACGCTTTTTCTTGTTCTTTGTGAAATACTATAGGTCTTTTACTATAGGAGTTGTTTATGATGCTGCACATGAAACTGTTCCTCAACCTCCACTGTCTGCAGTAGATAGCAAAAGAAAAATATTCAGAAAAACAAGTTGATCAGGAAAAGCATTGTGTCTACGTCAACCCGTGAATTAGTATAGCCTCGCCCACCTTGGCTTGCGACCGTCCACAGACAAAGCTGAAACCACACAGCCAGGCATGTCTCGTCAAACAGAAGCTAACAGCACTAGGAGCAACATGGCAAGTTTGTTGCTGTGTTATTTGTTTTTTGTTAAAGTACAAAAAACAGCTCACATGGCATTCATTCATACTAGAGACCACAACCAGACATTTTAAAATGAATTAAAAAATGATGGAATGAGAGCTTTAAAATATATACAACCCCACATTGAAAAAAGAAAAATGCACTTAATAATGAACAGTTATATAAGAATATTATGACCACCTTCTGAATAGTAGGAATACTATTGTGGCATGAATTTGTCTATGTAACAGAAGGTATACAAAGGCACTGGTCTCGCTTTCAGTATTTTTTTCTCAGTAACTCTTATCTCTGTCTCGCTTTCAGTATTTTTTTCTCAGTAACTCTTATCTCTGTCTTGCTTTCAGTATTTTATTTATCAGCTATGCTTCTCTTGGTCTCGCTTTCAGTGTTTTTTTCTCAGTTACTCTTCTCTCTGTCTTGCTTTCAGTATTTTTTTTATCAGTTATGCTTCTCTTGGTCTCGCTTTAGTAGTTTTTTCTCAGTTACTCTTCTCTCTGTCTCGCTTTCAGTATTTTTTTCCTTAGTTACGCTTCTCTCTGTCTTGCTTTTGTAACCTAGATGAAGGGGATTCTAGTCTTAGAAAAGGAGTTAGGTCTAAAGTTCTGGCTCGCCACCCTTTCTAAACAAGGGAATTATATTCTTTCAACTCAATTATTTTTGTGAATCTGTTAAATTTCTCCAAGTACTACTTATATTTACCTAAGCTAGGCTCGCAAAATAGACATGTTACTTTAATAAATTGCACCCCATCAACAAGAAAATTACAGAATTGAATAACTGGTACAAAAATGGTTTGTATTTAAAGTATACTGAGTCTTGGTTTTCGTTTTTTTCTTAAAATAGATTCACATTGAAATGCTTTATCGTCTACATTAAACAAAACTAATTTATAACCACCAAGTTCCAAAATGTATACATTTACAGTAATTTACCTTATACAATGAAAAGCTGGTACCAGGAAAAAAAAAATAATAATATAAAATAATGGGGAGATCTCCAATAAAAAAATAAAAGAATGGATCGAAAACGAAAATTGTCCTGTTCCGCTTCTTGTTTGTTTGTCCCTTGTCCTTGTACCTACTGAGTGCACTCAAGTCCTACCACCTATTAAGGATAAGTGTCCATGGACATGATGAGCCAATTTGGAAGAAGCAGGTCTCCCTCCAGAAAGTGTGCACAGGGCTGGTTCTCCAGTTGAAAAGAGTCTTCAAAAAACCAGTCAGGATTTGCTAGCTCAGATACAGGGTATTTTTCCTCTCTTGTACTCCATTGCTTGTCTCAGAAGATGGAAATAATTTGCTTGCTCATATTTAAAGGAAAAAATAGCTCACTAGCCTATATTTAGAAGACAAAAGTGCATTACTTCCAAAAATTAGTATAAAAACTCCAAGTTGTCCTCACTGCAGTGTGTCACCCACTGAGTGTCAAAAAAATACAGGAAAGTAGTCTACAGCTTCATCTAAGGTGGAAAGACCACAACAAAATCACAATAAGCTTCTAAATAGTTAGTGAGTCTCATTTGATAAGTGAGATGCAGGCAAACTGCAGCATCTCAGCAGAATCTGATTAACAGTCGTTTTTTCTCTGCCTTAAAGGGGCAGGCACCCAGTTAAACAGCATCTAACAACTGCGATGTTTTCAGATTAAAGGGTTGCTCTCTAGGCATTCCCTTTGTATTTGATTTTACATATTGCTGATTTCAACTGCTATTCTCCTCTGTAATTATTATTTTATCTCAAATAATTACATAGGTTACACTTTCAGTATTGTTTTTCTCATTAACTCTTCTCTCTGTCTTGCTTTCAGTATTTTTTTCCCAATAACTCTTCTCTCTGTCTTGCTTTCAGTATTTTTTTCCCAATAACTCTTCTCTCTGTCTCGCTTTCAGTATTTTTTTCTCAGTTACGCTTCTCTCTGTCTTGCTTTCAGTATTTTTTTCTCAATAACTCTTCAGGGTCAAAACTAAATGTGAGAATAACAAACACAAACACAAAGAGTGAGTCATGTCTGTTTATTCCTCCCACGTGCAGTTTAAAACCGTGTCTTACATGTTCTGAGACCTTAATTGAATTAATTGAAAACAGTGACCTGAATCACCACTAAACATATCACAAATCACTCTGAACTGAGGGCACAGCAGTGAGTACTGTATTTTTCACAGTATAAAGCACACCTAAAATCCTTTCATTTTCCCCAAAATAATCAGTGCGCATTTTAATCTGGTGTGCCTTATGTATGAATTTTATCAGTCGGATTGTAAGGCACAGTAAAGCCGCTTCGCTAAAGTGCAGTGTTATACAGGAGTTTTAGTTTAGTTCTCCAGTACTGAGGTTGGAGCAATATTAGCGTTAGCTGCCAACCATGCTAAGCGCTAGCTCATTCACCTTGTAACCAGGTCACCAGGTGAGTATTATCGATTTGTAGCCGGCTGCTAACCCCAGCTAGCACTGTTAACGCAGCATTAGCATAAGCTGCTAGCTGCACTTAGCATGAGCTCTTTCACCATTTAGAGGCAACTATATCAGACTGTGGCCTGTGTGTTTACCATGTTAAAACAATCTACATAGTACAAACTGCAAGGTAATTTCTCCCTAGCTTACCAGAACAGGGTTCCTCAGTGCAGCGCTGTCCTGTGGCATTTACTATGTCTAACAGTAGCTAGCGGTTAGCTGCTAATGCTAATGCTGCTGCACCCAGCCTTGGTGGAAATCTGGAAATCTAAGCTTACTCTAAGTAAACAAAAGCGCTTTACTAACCCAAATAAATGGTATTATATAGGTAGTATAAAAGATGACAGTCCAGACCTAGGCTTAAGCAAATTTCATCTAGCTAAGCCTTAATAAATTCTATTTAAATACCCCAAGTATATATAATGAGCAGAATTTCCAAAACAGCCGCTGTGGCTTGGGTTCTGCTCTTATGACTTTTAACATGTGATTGAGGTAGCTTATTTAGTAGAGTGTTGGCCTGTGATCATGTTGGGGAGCTTACCCATTACATTTTCTATTACTTGAAAGGTAGAGTTCACCCTACACAAAAATCCTGTAAAAGTGCCCTTCAATGTGTTTTGTGTGCATTCACACATGATGATCGAAGATAATAAAGTGTTTTTGGAACCAACATAGCAACATATTGGTTTTAGCAACATGCAGATAATATGTACATCCTGTTAGAGCCATTACTCTACTGAGAGCAAATTTAAATAAAACAATGAACACTAGAGGACCTGCAAAAATATGTGATGTTGATTTAACATTTTATGTTGACATCTTTTCAGAAATACCACAAACTACTACGACTGAGCCGCCCACTATCACTACAGGTAAACTACTCTTTACTCTTTGAGACTGAAATTCTAAAAAACACAATTTAAATTGGACTGAATAAGAGTGATCTGGGGCGTTTTCTAGACTAGCGAGAATCTGCCAAAAAAGGCGTTACTGACAACACAAATTGCCGCTGATTGGTCTAAGATATTCAGTGTCAGGACGGGCTGTCTAAAACAGTCAGAGCTAGTTTAAAACTGGTTGAATGTGTTTTCAGTTAAATGTGCATCATTCTTTTCGTCCTGTAATGAGGCTTTGCTCGATCGTCCTAATGAAGAAAATGTCATTGATTGCAACCAACTGGAACATCTTACCAACCCCATGAAATGCTATAGCAACAACCCTAGAAACCATCATTAATCTAAGTATTTAGAAAACTAAAAACAGGTACCTCACATGCAAACCCTTTAGATCAGTTTTTTATGGTGGCCGAGAAAGCCCAACGCAGTGCAAATTGAAAAGCGCTGCAAAAGCACAAAACACATCCATCAAAATTACAACACAGGCGCAGCAAATAGAAAAACGCGCTGCAAATAGAAAAACGTGCTACAAATACAACCACAACACAACGGAAGTGAGTCACAACACAACGGAATTTTCCCGGTGGACCTTAAAAGATGCTGTACCAGCTAAGCTGCGTCTTCAGTAATGTCTCGGACTTCACTATGTGTACAAAGGACAATAAGTGGCAAACAAGGCGTAATAACTTACTTTTCAGAAGCTTGTTTGCCACTTATTGTCCTTTGTACACAGCTGGTACAGCATCTTTTAAGGTCCCCCGGGAAAATTCCGTTGTGTTGTGACTCACTTCTGTTGTGTTGTGGTTGTATTTGCAGCGCGTTTTTCTATTTGCAGCGTGTTTTTCTATTTGCTGCGCCTGTGTTGTAATTTTGATGGATCAATGCTGCGCTTTTAATTCCAACCCCATTCAAGTGAAAGCCTGTCCTGGAGATTACTACGTTTATGAGTTCGTCAGTCCAAATGGCTGTTCTTTAGCTTACTGTGCAGGTGTGTATTCTTACTGTTTAATATGATATTCAAACACTGTCATTATTTTATAACTTTCTCTTTTATATGTTTATTCAGTGTCAGAATCTTATTATGAAACCCCAAACACACAAATTGATATAATGAGTCATAAATCACTCCTGTTTTTTTTATTATTATGTCTTTGACTGAGTAAAAACAGTAATAAGCTATTACAGATCTAAAAGGCTCTCTGAATAAGCCCCAATTTACAGTAACTGAAAAAACACAGTGCTTCCAGTTTACTGCACTGACAACTAATTTAAATACAAAATAAAATAACCGCTAGAGGGCCTGCAGAAAGATTATGTTAGGTACTGTTGATTTAACTTTTAAAATGTTCCGTTACAGATGTTGGAAGTGAAACCACTACAGAAACACCTCAAACAACAACAACTGAGCCACTGCCTACCACTACAGGTAAACTACTGTTCTCTTTCTTCCAGTTCTAAATATAAATGTGTTGACTCCCTTAAATGAAATTTCTGTTACTGTGAATATTACAGTGAGTAAAACATGAACTGGTCTAAAGACCAACATCAGTGTTCAGAGCCCAGGCGCTTCTCATTCGAGATTGAACAAATCTTCCCAAGTCTTCTCTGAATCATTTGGGTGTTTACTGTACATGAGCTTTCTTAAGGCACTGTAGTGTCTCAGTCCATTACAGTGAAGTGTGTTACCAATCGTTGCTTGATGACTGGTTATCCAGCTCCTGTGAGATCATTAACAAGCTCCTCCATGCAAAACCTCTTTCTCAGACAGTGAGATATTGCATGGAGCTCCAGAGTGAGGGTGACTGTCTGTCATTATCTCACCAACAGTGGTCTCTTTCTCGTTTTGTAGCCTTCAAGAATCAACCAAAAAAAGGCGTTATAGCAGGGAACACAAGTTGCCGCTGATTTGTCTAAGATATTCAGAGGCAGAACTGTCTGTCCAAAACAGAAACAACTAGTTTAACACTCACACTCACACTTCTTTTTTCGCCTTTGCGTTGCTCGATCACCCTAATGAAAAAACTGCCAATGATAGCAACCAACTGGAACATCTTACCAACCCTTGAAATGCCATAGCAACAAACCTAGCAACCACCACAAATCGAATTATTTAAAAAAAATAAAAACAGGTACCTCACATGCAAAACACAGTTTTTCCATCAGTAACCCAAGCACTGACCCCTGTGATAACTACAGCATACTGGATGAGCCCTGGAGAGCCACAGACAGCCCCAATTACTGGTGGGGTTTACACTGTGAACAATACATCAGCTGGGATGGCTGGTATCGTCTGCTGCATCAGGGCAATAACGTCCGAATGCCAGAGTCATGTGTTAATGAGAACATGTGTGGAACTCATGCCCCTCTCTGGCTGAATGGTCCTCATCCTCGACTGGAAGATGGAGTGGTCAGTCGGCAGGTCTGTGGGAGCTGGTACGGTGACTGCTGCGGTTTTAATTCCTACCCCATTCAAGTGAAAGCTTGTCCTGGAAATTACTACGTTTATGAGTTCGTCCGTCCAATTACCTGTCATTTAGCTTACTGTGCAGGTGTGTATACTTTATTGTTTTACATGATGTTCAGTCATTGTCTTTATTTTCTCCCTTTTTGTTTTAACCTCTGACTGCAGGGCCGTGGGTGACCATATCTGCTGTTTGTTACTGTCCTTTCCTATTAATAATATGTTTTATGATCTAACAATGTCCAACATTTATTGATGTTTTTATGGTGTGTCAGAAACTTCTACAGACCAATATTCATGTTTGAGAAAACACAGCGCATCCAACAAGGAAAACCATATCCTTCATTTACAGCAGTGAAAACATGATAACTGAAAATATATGGTGTTATAGCCATTACTTCTCTGACAGAAAATTACTAAATGAAAAACAAAAAGTCAGCATATAGACATTATGTTGATAGTAAAAATGTTTCATTGCAGATGTTGGCAGCATTACCCCGTCAGAAATAACTACTACAACTGAGCCACCCACTACCACTACAGGTAAAGAACTCCTTACATTCAACATTTTAGGCAAAATTATTATTGATTCATGAGCAGGCAGTACTCAGACAAATGCACATATGAGTAAAAAATGTATAATAAAAAGAGCAGTCAGGATAGGCAGGGTTAATACCGGTAAACAGGAGCTAACAGGGAGTAACATATCAAACACGAGAAACAGTCTAGGGTTCAAACACAGGCAATCAGCAATGAAGAGCAAGAAAGAAGAGTCGAGGTACACAGAAGAAATGGTAAAAAAAATTATAATCAATTAGAGCACTGAAGAAACTTTTAATGCAGGACGAACCAAAACAATACTCATCACTGAGTGAGCGTTCTAAACAGCCTTTTATACAGAGTACTCCAGGTTATTAGAATTCCGGTGATTTCCTAGAAGTGCCTTGTGCAGAGTCATGTGATAATGTGAGTGTTGTCATGGTGAGGTGCATTCCGGAAAACATAGATCCGAGACTCAAGATGCAATATGCCTCTGTTTGGATGCAGCCCTAACACTTCTCAGTCTCGCATCTTCTCAGTCTCAGCTTATAATGTAATATACTGTATAATTTTATAAACTGATTTCAACTGCTATTCTCCTCTGTAATTATTATTTTATCTCAAATAATTACATAGGTTACACTTTCAGTATTGTTTTTCTCATTAACTCTTCTCTCTGTCTTGCTTTCAGTATTTTTTTCCCAATAACTCTTCTCTCTGTCTTGCTTTCAGTATTTTTTTCCCAATAACTCTTCTCTCTGTCTTGCTTTCAGTATTTTTTTCTCAATAACTCTTCAGGGTCAAAACTAAATGTGAGAATAACAAACACAAACACAAAGAGTGAGTCATGTCTGTTTATTCCTCCCACGTGCAGTTTAAAACCGTGTCTTACATGTTCTGAGACCTTAATTGAATTAATTGAAAACAGTGACCTGAATCACCACTAAACATATCACAAATCACTCTGAACTGAGGGCACAGCAGTGAGTACTGTATTTTTCACAGTATAAAGCACACCTAAAATCCTTTCATTTTCCCCAAAATAATCAGTGCGCATTTTAATCTGGTGTGCCTTATGTATGAATTTTATCAGTCGGATTGTAAGGCACAGTAAAGCCGCTTCGCTAAAGTGCAGTGTTATACAGGAGTTTTAGTTTAGTTCTCCAGTACTGAGGTTGGAGCAATATTAGCGTTAGCTGCCAACCATGCTAAGCGCTAGCTCATTCACCTTGTAACCAGGTCACCAGGTGAGTATTATCGATTTGTAGCCGGCTGCTAACCCCAGCTAGCACTGTTAACGCAGCATTAGCATAAGCTGCTAGCTGCACTTAGCATGAGCTCTTTCACCATTTAGAGGCAACTATATCAGACTGTGGCCTGTGTGTTTACCATGTTAAAACAATCTACATAGTACAAACTGCAAGGTAATTTCTCCCTAGCTTACCAGAACAGGGTTCCTCAGTGCAGCGCTGTCCTGTGGCATTTACTATGTCTAACAGTAGCTAGCGGTTAGCTGCTAATGCTAATGCTGCTGCACCCAGCCTTGGTGGAAATCTGGAAATCTAAGCTTACTCTAAGTAAACAAAAGCGCTTTACTAACCCAAATAAATGGTATTATATAGGTAGTATAAAAGATGACAGTCCAGACCTAGGCTTAAGCAAATTTCATCTAGCTAAGCCTTAATAAATTCTATTTAAATACCCCAAGTATATATAATGAGCAGAATTTCCAAAACAGCCGCTGTGGCTTGGGTTCTGCTCTTATGACTTTTAACATGTGATTGAGGTAGCTTATTTAGTAGAGTGTTGGCCTGTGATCATGTTGGGGAGCTTACCCATTACATTTTCTATTACTTGAAAGGTAGAGTTCACCCTACACAAAAATCCTGTAAAAGTGCCCTTCAATGTGTTTTGTGTGCATTCACACATGATGATCGAAGATAAGAAAGTGTTTTTGGAACCAACATAGCAACATATTGGTTTTAGCAACATGCAGATAATATGTACATCCTGTTAGAGCCATTACTCTACTGAGAGCAAATTTAAATAAAACAATGAACACTAGAGGACCTGCAAAAATATGTGATGTTGATTTAACATTTTATGTTGACATCTTTTCAGAAATACCACAAACTACTACGACTGAGCCGCCCACTATCACTACAGGTAAACTACTCTTTACTCTTTGAGACTGAAATTCTAAAAAACACAATTTAAATTGGACTGAATAAGAGTGATCTGGGGCGTTTTCTAGACTAGCGAGAATCTGCCAAAAAAGGCGTTACTGACAACACAAATTGCCGCTGATTGGTCTAAGATATTCAGTGTCAGGACGGGCTGTCTAAAACAGTCAGAGCTAGTTTAAAACTGGTTGAATGTGTTTTCAGTTAAATGTGCATCATTCTTTTCGTCCTGTAATGAGGCTTTGCTCGATCGTCCTAATGAAGAAAATGTCATTGATTGCAACCAACTGGAACATCTTACCAACCCCATGAAATGCTATAGCAACAACCCTAGAAACCATCATTAATCTAAGTATTTAGAAAACTAAAAACAGGTACCTAAAAACTAAAAACAGGTACCTCACATGCAAACCCTTTAGATCAGTTTTTTATGGTGGCCGAGAAAGCCCAGCGCAGTGCAAATTGAAAAGCGCTGCAAAAGCACAAAACACATCCATCAAAATTACAACACAGGCGCAGCAAATAGAAAAACGCGCTGCAACTAGAAAAACGTGCTACAAATACAACCACAACACAACGGAAGTGAGTCACAACACAACGGAATTTTCCCGGTGGACCTTAAAAGATGCTGTACCAGCTAAGCTGCGTCTTCAGTAATGTCTCGGACTTCACTATGTGTACAAAGGACAATAAGTGGCAAACAAGGCGTAATAACTTACTTTTCAGAAGCTTGTTTGCCACTTATTGTCCTTTGTACACAGCTGGTACAGCATCTTCCGTTGTGTTGTGACTCACTTCTGTTGTGTTGTGGTTGTATTTGCAGCGCGTTTTTCTATTTGCAGCGTGTTTTTCTATTTGCTGCGCCTGTGTTGTAATTTTGATGGATCAATGCTGCGCTTTTAATTCCAACCCCATTCAAGTGAAAGCCTGTCCTGGAGATTACTACGTTTATGAGTTCGTCAGTCCAAATGGCTGTTCTTTAGCTTACTGTGCAGGTGTGTATTCTTACTGTTTAATATGATATTCAAACACTGTCATTATTTTATAACTTTCTCTTTTATACGTTTATTCAGTGTCAGAATCTTATTATGAAACCCCAAACACACAAATTGATATAATGAGTCATAAATCACTCCTGTTTTTTTTATTATTATGTCTTTGACTGAGTAAAAACAGTAATAAGCTATTACAGATCTAAAAGGCTCTCTGAATAAGCCCCAATTTACAGTAACTGAAAAAACACAGTGCTTCCAGTTTACTGCACTGACAACTAATTTAAATACAAAATAAAATAACCGCTAGAGGGCCTGCAGAAAGATTATGTTAGGTACTGTTGATTTAACTTTTAAAATGTTCCGTTACAGATGTTGGAAGTGAAACCACTACAGAAACACCTCAAACAACAACAACTGAGCCACTGCCTACCACTACAGGTAAACTACTGTTCTCTTTCTTCCAGTTCTAAATATAAATGTGTTGACTCCCTTAAATGAAATTTCTGTTACTGTGAATATTACAGTGAGTAAAACATGAACTGGTCTAAAGACCAACATCAGTGTTCAGAGCCCAGGCGCTTCTCATTCGAGATTGAACAAATCTTCCCAAGTCTTCTCTGAATCATTTGGGTGTTTACTGTACATGAGCTTTCTTAAGGCACTGTAGTGTCTCAGTCCATTACAGTGAAGTGTGTTACCAATCGTTGCTTGATGACTGGTTATCCAGCTCCTGTGAGATCATTAACAAGCTCCTCCATGCAAAACCTCTTTCTCAGACAGTGAGATATTGCATGGAGCTCCAGAGTGAGGGTGACTGTCTGTCATTATCTCACCAACAGTGGTCTCTTTCTCGTTTTGTAGCCTTCAAGAATCAACCAAAAAAAGGCGTTATAGCAGGGAACACAAGTTGCCGCTGATTTGTCTAAGATATTCAGAGGCAGAACTGTCTGTCCAAAACAGAAACAACTAGTTTAACACTCACACTCACACTTCTTTTTTCGCCTTTGCGTTGCTCGATCACCCTAATGAAAAAACTGCCAATGATAGCAACCAACTGGAACATCTTACCAACCCTTGAAATGCCATAGCAACAAACCTAGCAACCACCACAAATCGAATTATTTAAAAAAAAATAAAAACAGGTACCTCACATGCAAAACACAGTTTTTCCATCAGTAACCCAAGCACTGACCCCTGTGATAACTACAGCATACTGGATGAGCCCTGGAGAGCCACAGACAGCCCCAATTACTGGTGGGGTGTACACTGTGACCAATACATCAGCTGGAACGGCTGGTATCGTCTGCTGCATCAGGGCAATAACGTCCGAATGCCAGAGTCATGTGTTAATGAGAACATGTGTGGAACTCATGCCCCTCTCTGGCTGAATGGTCCTCATCCTCGACTGGAAGATGGAGTGGTCAGTCGGCAGGTCTGTGGGCGCTGGTACGGTGACTGCTGCGGTTTTAATTCCTACCCCATTCAAGTGAAAGCTTGTCCTGGAAATTACTACGTTTATGAGTTCGTCCGTCCAATTACCTGTCATTTAGCTTACTGTGCAGGTGTGTATACTTTATTGTTTTACATGATGTTCAGTCATTGTCTTTATTTTCTCCCTTTTTGTTTTAACCTCTGACTGCAGGGCCGTGGGTGACCATATCTGCTGTTTGTTACTGTCCTTTCCTATTAATAATATGTTTTATGATCTAACAATGTCCAACATTTATTGATGTTTTTATGGTGTGTCAGAAACTTCTACAATATATGGTGTTATAGCCATTACTTATCTGACAGAAAATTCCATCTACTAAATGAAAAACAAAAAGTCAGCATATAGACATTATGTTGATAGTAAAAATGTTTCATTGCAGATGTTGGCAGCATTACCCCGTCAGAAATAACTACTACAACTGAGCCACCCACTACCACTACAGGTAAAGAACTCCTCACATTCAACATTTTAGGCAAAATTATTATTGATTCATGAGCAGGCAGTACTCAGACAAATGCACATATGAGTAAAAAATGTATAATAAAAAGAGCATTCAGGATAGGCAGGGTTAATACCGGTAAACAGGAGCTAACGGGGAATAACATATCAAACATGAGAAACAGTCCAGGGTTCAAACACAGGCAATCAGCAATGAAGAGCAAGAAAGAAGAGTTGAGGTACACAGAAAAATGGTAAAAAAAATTATAATCAATTAGAGCACTGAAGAAACTTTTAATGCAGGACGAACCAAAACAATACTCATCACTGAGTGAGGGTTCTAAACAGCCTTTTATACAGAGTACTCCAGGTTATTAGAATTCCGGTGATTTCCTAGAAGTGCCTTGTGCAGAGTCATGTGATCATGTGAGTGTTGTCATGGTGAGGTGCATTCCGGAAAACATAGATCCGAGACTCAAGATGAAATATGCCTCTGTTTGGAGGGCCATGCAGCCCTAACACTTGAGAAGCCAGGCATCTTCTCAGTCGCAGCTTATAATGTAATATACTGTATAATTTTATAAACTGTCAGATTTAAAAAGGTTGATTTCCAAACACTGCACATTCCAACAAACAAATCATCTCCTCAAAGGCATCTTCTCAGCAGCAGGCTCTGAAAGGTGTGTTTAGATAGAGGGTAACATGAAAGCAGCAGTATTCACGTATCTGCTTCAGTCTACAAGAGAACAATGAGTTGTGATAAACACTTTTAAGAGGACAAGGTGAATATGCTGAAGAGGTCCAATCAAAGCACAGAATGCGGGCGAGAATTTTTTATTTTTTTACTAGACTTGAAAAGGCCTGTTTAGGCCTGAATGCTGTTATTTCTGCAAAAGAAGGATCCACAAAATATTGATGTAATTTTTTGTATCCCAAATTCATCCTGATTTTGTTTAAAGAATTATCGGACACTTTCTGTAAATCCTAAAGACTTCATTTCACTTCTCTTCTCATCTGTGTTCATCTGCTATATGAACTGAAATTGCTGATGTGAATAACCAATGATTTATAAAGGAAAATCAGCCTCAAATGGCAAGAAATGTGAACACCTTAACCTTGAACTGAGCAGTGGGCCCACACACACACATACACACACACACTCAAACACACACACACTCAAACACACACACACTCAAACACACACACACACACACACACACTTAAACACACACACACACACACACACACACTTAAAAACACACACACACACACACACACACACACACACTATAAGCCGGCATGTAACTTGTTAAAGCTCTGCAGGTCTGGGTAGATGCTAGTATGTGGTATGGTCCAGAAAATGTAAAACACTGACATCTTCACTCAAATACTGAAAATGTGAAATTCTGACCTCTAGCTAACCTGATGTTTTGGAGAAGCATGCAACATCTCAAGCATGTCCTGTGCCCTTCTCCCTCCACAGCCACTTAACTGAGAGTTTAGGTTAGGAAATGAATAAACATTGAAATATAAACGAGAGAATAAACAGAGTTTAAGATTTACAGTTTTTCCCAATGTTTAAATGCATTTCTAGAAACTTGGCTCAGTTTCTCAAAACTAAAAATGATTACAGTTTTTTCCCAAATGTTTACACAAAAAATGTGGAACTATGCACACAAATCCAAAAACATGAAGCTCATGTGTCACATTGTGACTCCAAACTGCTAAACTATAAACACAATTTTATATGTTCTCACTCAAATGTCATTCTAAATCACAGCTTTGCAAATCACTAAACACAAATTTCATCATTTAGAACACCTTGCTCACCTAAGAATCACTGATCTTCAAATATAAAACCCTTATTACCAAGTCTCACACAAGTTGCAGCTGTGTAAACTTAATTAGCAGAACGTTTCAATCATTTGTCAGAGTATAAAAGAGGCGTCAAGTGACTGATACTATGTTGTCATCTGGGATAATGTAAGTTTCCACTGGGCAGTTCTGGACAATGATTGGTTCTCTAAATTCACAGTTTGTTGTGCTGCACCTTCCACCATATTCCCCATTTCTCAATCCAATAGAGGACTTCTTTTCTGCATGGAGGTGGAAAGTGTACAAACGCAGACCCCACAAGCGTGTGGCTCTACTTCTGTAATGGAAGAGGCATGTGATGAAATCCACGCAGATGATTGCCAAAGATGGATTTGCCATGCAAGGCATTTTTCCCCCCGCTGTTTGGTGAGAGAGAATATGGCAGCTGATGTAGATGAGGTCTTCTTGCCTGACCGAGATCAGAGGTCTGATGAACAGTGATCTGTTTCTTTGCATTTTTGTGTCCTCTTTGTATGTGAATTTTCCTTATCATGTTTCTCATTGTGAAAATAGGTGAAAATTACAGTTTTGCAACATATTGCATACAGTAAATATAGCTTACATTTGAGTAGTACTGTAAATGGGGGGGTCCTACACCACACCAAATAAATAAAAACAACAGAAAGACAACATATTTCCATGGACTTGTATGCATTTGAATTTGTACAGTGGCCTCATGAAGTCAAAAACATAACCAAATACTTCTGATAATGGTGCTTTGAATTTATCTTGTCAGTGTTTATTTGATGCTCTGTGAGAGATAAGCATAAAATAGCTGTGTGTGTTGTTTTGGTGGAAGGAATCAGTTTTGCTGGAGATTTGTAGAGTTTTAACAAAGCAGTTAATAATTTGCAGTTTGTGTTTAGAGTTTTGAGAAATTGAGCCAAGTTTTATAGAAATGCGTTTAAACATTTGGGAAAAACTGTAACTGCTTTGTTGAAACTCCACAGATCTCTAGCAAAACTGATTCCTTCCAACAAAACAACACACACAGCTATTTATATGCTTATCTCTTGCAGAGCATCAAATAAACACTGACAAGATCAATTCAGATCACTATTATCAGAAGTATTTGTTTGTTATTCAAATATATTGGCTTTCTGTTTCTATTTATTTGCATATAGCATTTACAGTACGACATGTATATGCAACACAAATGTAAGCCATTTTTACTGTATGTTGTTTGCTGCAAAACTGTATTTTTTATGTAAGTACAATGAGAAACATGATGAGGAAAATCAGTTCACATACAAAGAGGTAACAAAAAAGTATTTATTGCAAAATGCAAGGAAAAAGATCACTGTTCATCAGACCTCTGATCTCGGTCAGGCCAGAGGACCTCATTTCACCTGTTGCTCCATCATCTCGCATAACCTGTATCACTTGATCACACTGTGTCACTTGAGGCCTCTTTTATACTCTGACAAATGATTGAACCGTTTTTCTGTTTGCATGGGTGCAACTTGTATGAGACTACTTGGTAATTAGGGTTTTGTATTTAAAGGTCAGTGATTCTTAGGTGACCAAGGTGTACTAAATGATGCAATTTGTGTTTAGCTATTTGCAAAGCTGTGATTTAGAATGATATTTGAGTTAAAACATACAGAATTGTTTTTAGAGTTTAGCAGTTTGAAGTCACAGTGTTCACACGTGAGCTTCATGTTTTTGGATTTGTGTGCATAGTTCCACATTTTTTGTGTAAACATTTGGGAAAAACTGTAACAATAACCAGAATAAAGAACAATCAGCTGCTGACGCACTTTCACAGCGTAAACTCACAGGTCAGAATCCTCTGTGCCGTGCGATTAAGATATCAACGTGCCCAAGTCACACCTGGCTTTTAGGGGGAATGACAACTGGCACACTGATTGGTTTATTTTATGTTAATTAAGAGTATTAGTACATGCCTTTTTTCCCATTTTAAGCTAGGGTTAGACACCAAAGACACACCTATATGCCCTAAATCAAGCTGTGTGATGCGCAATTAACCAGCGCACTATAGATGGCTGTAATAGGGCCTATAAAGTTCATATGTAAAGCCAAGATGCTGCAAAATTTTAAGCTATATACTGTATATATATATTTGTCTCCTCAAACCAACAATCAGCAGGCATGGCTGAAGAGGAAATGGTGTGGGGGAATAGATTTAATTAAATGTTTGATGTTATCTTTTATTCAGAGATGCCGACCACGACTGCTCCATTGAACACTAGCACAGGTATGCCTGGTTACACATCACCCCCACCAAACACACACACAAACACATATTTTTTTATTTTCTCATTGTAGTTATTGTAGTATGGTTTGAAATTGCAAGTTTTTTTTTTTTAACATATATTCATATTCAATTTAAAATATTAGATATTTTATTTAACATTTGTACATACATATATTCTATTTACTTTACATGCATTATTAGTCTACTATTTGACAATGGAACTCTATAATTTATTATTAGGTTTATTATTCACCTAACGTAACATCACCAGTGTTCTCTGTGTTAAATTAGTTTTTGACTGGAATCCCACCATTAGAAAAACAGGACACTTGTGTATCTAAAAGGAATTTCTAGCGTAGAAGAACGGGGCAAAGAGCCTAAAAGCGGAGAGGGTGCTTATTTCTAGCGCAGAAAAACAGGGCAAAAGAGTCTAAAAGCGGAGAGGGTGCGCATTTCTAGCGCAGAAGAACGGGGCAAAGAGCCTAAAAGCAGAGAGAGTGCACATTTCTAGCGCAGAAGAACGGGGAAAAGAGTCTAAAAGCGGAGAGGGTGTGCATTTCTAGCGCAGAAGAACGAGGCAAAGAGTCTAAAAGCGGAGAGAGTGCACATTTCTAGCGCAGAAAAACGGGGTAAAAGAGTCTAAAAGTTGCCGTAATTAAGGAGTTTTATATTAAGAGACATCATGAGATTAAACATCAATTTAAAAAATCTTAGTTTACACAACACTGTCAAAGATAAACATGTGTATGTGACACCCCTGATCTAGATGGAGGATTAAAGACTCTGAAGCTTCTGTTTCTCTTTTAATTACAGTATCTATTGTGTCCGTTAGGTCCTTTCTATCCATTTGGAGTTGGGGATATAGAGAACGCTCGAATTGATGATGGAAGTTCACCAGCTATATCTCTTCTACAGCCCTTTACATTCTTTGGCACAACATACGATCAAGTTTATGTAAGTCAGCCTAAATCCCAACGTCTTGAAAACATTTTGCAGTTTTATATTTTATCATAATTATCTTAATTTATAATAATATATACATATAAATACAGGTTTTACAATGCATTGCAGTTACTTCTCCAGATGCCAGATACTGTATTAAACTCAGAGAACATTTACTTGTTGGTTTGTTTTAGAGCTAACATGTCTATATGAGGATGAGGTTGATGGAACTTAAAAAAAAAAATAAGCGAAATGCAGATTTGGGGGCTGAGCTGAGAAAGTGTGGAAGCAGGAATGTCAGACCAGTGTAGATTAGTAACCTAGCTCTTAGGTGTTGAAATTTGCCATTTTTGTGTAAATAAACGTGAGTAGGTGAGAGAGTAGAGTATAGGAGAAGGCAACAAGCTGAGACCTATGTATAACCCCAATTGTTATGTGCAGGAATGCAACTATGGGAGTTGGGAGTTACAATCATGCAAACAAAGTTTAAATACAGAAAGTATGAGTCACTGGTGCAGAGAGTCAGTTTTTGGACATAGCTGAGAGGGAGTTTTCCAAGTGTGGCGCACATGACATGAGTCTTCTGGGAGAAGCAGATCATGAGAATCGTAGTCCAGATTGATCTGTCTATCTGCACCAACAAACTAACATCCATCTATACTAACATCTGTCTATTTTGCATTGCACAAGCATTCAATCTTCTCAAAATCTGTTTAATTTAAATTAGAAATGGCAGTTTTGATCTGTCATTACTATCCTTTAATTAACTTAAGTGATATTATTTGCATGTAACCAAAACAATAAAAATACTATTTTTGTGGGTAATTTTACTAATTTACTATTTTGTGGGTAAGTAATTTAGTTGATGTGTTTTAAGTTTAATCAGGTGTAAAATATCATCTTAAAAAGGTCAATTCTATCAGGAATCTGTACTGCTTGAAAAAATGCAGACCATAAGCATAGTCAAACCAACCTGAAGAAGAACAACTGGGAATAGTTCTACATAAAGAATAACTGAAAATCCTTCCAATCTGTGAACAAAGCTTTTAGAATCTCACACATTTGCAGTAAATAGTTGCTCTACCATAAAAATAGCTAATATTAGTCTTAAAAAGTAGAGTAGTAAAGTAGAATTGCTTGTGATAAAAAATACTAGGAGGAGCTGTCTGTGAGAGTATGATTTGCATTGTATTGTACGTTATACATTGTATTTCTTTGTATTTATATTAATTTCAATCCTGAAATCTTTTTTTATTTCAAGCAATTTATGTGTCAGTGATTTTTTTTTCTTTTTCTGTAGGTCAACAATAATGGAGACTTAACTTTTGATCAGGCATTGTACAGCTTCATCCCCTATCAGTTTCCTGCTAACGCTGGACGAGACATCATTGCTCCATTCTGGACAGACATTTACAATTATTACAATGGAATCATCTCATACCAGCAATACACATCTGGCAGTGTTCTCACTCAGGCTACCCAGGACATTAACCAGTATTTCCCTCAGATTCATTTTATTGCCACTTGGGTCTTTGTTGCAACGTGGGACAGAGTAGGATACTGTTGCTCTAACTTAGGCGAAGTAAGAAAATCGCTTTTTTTCAAGTTTCCTTTACTTAATCTCTTCTTTTCATTTTTTACATATCCAGCATTACCTTAAACAGCTTTAAGTTCACTTCTTATCTTATCTTAAACATTTTTTCAGGAAACATCATTCCAAGTAGTCTTGATTTCAGATGGACAGCTGTCTTTCGTTCTAATGAACTATGGTCAAATTGCTCCAACAGGCCGGGCTGTACAGGTAGGAATTACTTATTTGTTACACGATGTTCAATATTTTATTAAGGAATTATTAAATTATTAAATTTGGGGGCACCGAGTGGTCCAGCGGTCTAAAGCGCTGATAACATCAAGCTGCTGGCGCTCAGAGGGAGCAAAATTGGCCCTGCTCCCTCTTGGTGGGCAAATGGTACTCTCTCCCCACATCACTCCTGGGGTGATGTCGACAGCACAGGGCGTCTGTGAGCTGATGTACCAGAGCCGAGTCGCTGCGCTTTCCTCCAAGCACGCTGGCTGCTCGGCAATGCTGCATCAGCAGCAGCTCGAAAAGAAGTGGTGGCTGACTTCACACAAATCGGAGGAAGCATGTGTTAGTCTTCACCCTCCTTGTGTGTTGGGGCATTACTAGTGATAGGGGGAGTCCTAGTGAGTGGGTTGAGTAATTGGCCGTGTAAATGAGGAGAAAATGGGAAAAATTAGAAATAAAATTATTAAAAATATATATATATATTAAATTTGTATTGTCTAATTTTGATTGCTAGGCTGGTTATGACACAAGTGACTCCAGCTACTATTTCTCAATCCCCGGATCATTTCAACACAACTACAACAACGACTTCACATACACAAGCAATGTGAATGTCACGGGCAGATGGGCTTTTCGTGTAGATCACGGTTCACGAAGATGTCAGTTTAATGGTAATGTCACTTCAAGCCAAAGAAAACAATACCTGCTTTTGAGAATCGGTATCAGTACCATAGTAACACCATTAAATGTATCTCATGTAACTTTCTCTCAGGCAACACTGTACCTCAGGGAACCAGTTTCTGGACAGATTCCTCATGCTGGGAGAGATGCACCTGCACTCGCAGGGGTCTCCAGTGCAGCTCACAGCCTTGCACATACTCTCAAGCCTGTCGGCCTGCTGCCTTGGAGTACAGCTGCCAAAATGTTCAACGCCAAACCTGCACCATCTCTGGAGACCCTCACTACTATACCTTTGACAATCAGATCTTCCACTTTCAGGGGACCTGCACCTATGTCCTGTCGGAGGTACACAAACATTTATTTTATTGGTGTGGAATTTGTGGTCGGCATATGAAAGAGAATCTGTAGTCTTGAACCTGTCTGATTTTGAAATTTCTGTACAGGCTTGTGGGGATGGGTTGCCATACTATCGAATTGAAGGGAAAAATGAGCACAGGGGCAGCACACGTGTATCATGGACACGCTTAGTCCGAGTGTTTGTCTATGATGAAGAACTGGAACTGGTGAAAGATCATCAATATGAGGCCAAGGTAAGTGTCACTGAGGTAGTTCATTAAAGTTTATTTTAATGAAGTCCTTTCTGTGATTGTTTTTTTTTTTTTGTCTGTTTAGGTCAATGGCAGTTTTGCATCAACACCTTTCAGCCTCCGGAATGGCTCCATTCAAGTCTACCAGTCAGGTTTTTCAGTGGCCATCAGTACAGATTTTGGCTTGGTTGTCACATATGATGCATATTCCTACGTGACCATCAGTGTGCCTTTTGACTACCAGAATGCAACCTGTGGCCTATGTGGCAATTTCAACCACCACCCAGAGGATGACTTCCGAACACCTTCAGGAGAAGTCTTGAGTTCTGATACAGACTTTGCAAATTCTTGGACAGCAACAGGGGACACAGATCCTGGCTGCCAGAATACCTGCTCAGGCTTGACTTGTGCTGCTTGTACCGAAGCTCAGAGGAGCCTCTACAGTAATCCAGACTACTGTGGAATCCTGGGAGATCCTGCTGGTCCTTTTAGCTCTTGCCACTCAAGACTGTCGCCCCAGACCTTTATGGAGAACTGCATCTATGATCTTTGTGTGGGAGGAGGATACCAGCCAATCCTATGCCAGGCACTCAATGTGTATTCTGCTCAATGCCAGCAGCAAGGTGTTCAGCTTGGCCTTTGGAGGAGACAAGGATTCTGTGGTAGGAGTCAAAAGAGATCTTTACTGATTTTACTAATAATAAAAGGTGGAAGAGCAAACTAAACTAAACTAAACTATTTTCTTTCGGTTTACTTTCAGAAATCTCATGTCCCAGGAACAGCCACTTTGAGTCTAGTGGAACAAGCTGCCCTGCAACCTGCAGTAACCCCACTGCTCCCATAAACTGCCCTTTGCCGAACCAGGAGAGCTGCATCTGTGACGCAGGATATGTCCTAAGTGCTGGAGAATGTGTATCTCAAGCCAACTGTGGCTGCACTTTTGAAGGGCTCTACTATGCCAGTGGTCAGTCAGTGATATTGGATGAGGACTGTGGGAGGCAGTGTTCCTGCAACAGTGGAGTAATGAGCTGCCAAAACTACCAGTGTGGTCCACAAGAGATGTGTGCACTCCATAATGGTGTGAGAGGCTGCAGACCAATAGGTTATTCCACCTGCTGGGTTGAAGGACCAGGCTTCTATCACACATACGATGGACTGATGTTCAGCTACCCAGGAGCCTGTGAACTGACCCTCAGCAGGGTGATGGGACTTTCTCCACTCCCTAACTTTGCAGTAACAATTCAGAAACAGCCCTCAGGCCATCAGGGCTTTTCCAGAGTGCTGACATTTGAGGCAGAGGGAACTCAGGTTTCTATGAAGATGGAAGAAGGAGGAACAGCAACTGTAAGCTCATCTATTAAGTTATTTTTGAAATTGCCTTCGGGAAGTGCTATCTTATCTTACCTTATCTTATTTCCAATCACATTACAGTGCATATCTACATTGTAAACAAGGTTGAGTTTTAGATTAAATAAAGGTTGAAATTCTTTTTCAGGTGGATGGTCAGGAAGTTGCTCTGCCATTTAGCGTTGGCAGTGGTCGAATCCATATCTACCACAGCAGCGTGAAGGGCATAATCATGGAAACCACTTTTGGTGTAACTGTACGAGCTGACTGGCCACACCTCATCCGAATCACTGCCCCCAGTACCTACAATGGCACACTTGGAGGACTGTGTGGGAATTTCAATGAATACCTTGAAGATGAATTCCTCAGTCCCGATGGAGTCTTGCTGAATGACTCGCGAACATTTGGGGATAGCTGGCGAGATGGGTCCCTCTCAGCCCACTGTGAAGAATCCACTGATATCTGGCAAAAAGGGTATTATCAGGACAGCAACCAGTTCAGGATGCATTGCAGCATACTTTCCTCACCATCTGGACCATTCGCTCAATGCCACAGCAGTCTGGATCCCTCGGCGAAGGTAGAGGATTGTATCAGTTCCCTGCAACAGACAGAGGGTGCAAAGGAAGCCCTGTGTGAGGCCCTGCGAGGGTATGCTGTGCTTTGCCAGCAAAATGGCATTGTTTTGCAAGAATGGAGAAACATCACTGACTGTGGTGAGTGCTGAAGAAAACATTTTAGTAGCTTTATCATTTTATAAAGTATTTTTAAATACAGTAATTTTCTTATATATATAACAATTTTCAAACACCAACCAGCACCTTGCTTCTTGTTCCTTATTCTCCTAAAGAGTTCCCCTGCCCAACCAACAGTCATTATGAGCTGTGTGGAACTTCCTGCCCAGCAGCCTGCCCTAGTCTCTCATTCCCCTATCTGTGCACCCAACACTGCCAGGAAGGGTGCCAGTGTGATGATGGGCTTCTTCTGAGTGGAGACCACTGTGTGCCACCCATTGGCTGTGGCTGTCTGCATGAAGGGCGCTATAGGCAGGGTGGGGAGCGTTTCTGGCACGGTGAGCAGTGCCAGTCCCTATGCATCTGTGATGGGACCACAGGTTTTGTCCGCTGCAACCCATCATCTTGCAGTGAGCAGGAAACCTGTCGTATTGTCGGAGGAGAATATGGCTGCCACCCTCAACCCCGTGCCACATGTTCTGCATCAGGGGATCCCCATTACACCTCTTTTGATGGACGTAATTTTGACTTCCAGGGCACCTGCAGATATATCTTGTCAACTGTCTGCAGTGACAATCAAGATCTACCATTTTTCCAGGTTGTTGCAAAAAATGAAGCATGGAATGGGCTCCCAGTCTCAATCACTGTTGAAGTTTCTGTTAATGTCTCAGGACACCTGGTTCTGGTCTCACGTAACAAGCGTGGCATTGCTCTGGTAAGCATCAAAGTTAAACCCTTTAATATTAACAACTTTTAAGAGGAATGTATATAATAATTCTTGTTCTTTTCTCTTAGATTGACAGTGAGACTAAGAATCTTCCAGTCCTCCTGGATTCTGGTAGTGTCTCTGTTTACTCCAGTGGGCAGAACACATTCATTACAACTGACTTTGGCCTAAGTGTGAGTTACGATGGCTCTTGGGTAGTGCGCGTCACTGTTCCAGCTAATTACAGTGGAGCAACCTGTGGCCTGTGTGGTAACTTTAATGGCCAGACAAATGATGATTTCCGAATTCGCTCAGGTGAACTGGTTTCTTCAGCTTCTCAGTTTGGAGCTGACTGGAAGGTCGGGAATGATACTTCATGCGATGATGAATGTGGAGACTCCTGTGCACGATGCCAAAACCCAGTGTCAGCACGGTCTCAGTGTGAGATTCTCAGGGACAGACAGGGTCCTGTAAGTTTCTGTCATTCCTACGTGGACCCCGAGGCCTACTTTAACGATTGTGCTTTCGACTTATGCCTCTCGGAGTACCAACATGATGTACTGTGTCGATCTATTCAAACCTATGTGAGTGCCTGCCAGTCTGCCAATGCTCCAGTCTTGCCCTGGAGGCAGAACACAACCTGCCGTAAGTGACTTACTTAAATATGACCTAAATGATGGAAGAACATAGATTTGAGGTATTAGATGGAGATAGTGGAGTTTTAATTAGGAGGGAATCAGGAGGGACACTCATGAAAATAATCCTTACTTTTGGACTTCAAATATGATATTGCAATGCACACTAAATTACCCCCACAAAAAAAAAGATAATAATTGTGTAGCTAATGTAACGTGCCTGTGTGTTCCTTACAGGCATGGACTGTCCCATGAACAGCCACTATGAACTTTGTGGCACAGACTGTGAGCATACCTGTGCTAGTAGCATTGATTCTGTATGCGAGCATGCCTGTTCAGAGGGCTGCTTCTGTAATGAAGGCTTTGTGAGAAGTGGGGGCTTCTGTATCCCAGTGGAACAATGTGGCTGCCTCTACAATGGATTTTATTTCAATGTGAGTTCCCAATGGCTATATATCCATCTATCAAAATACACAACCTCAATAATTCAGTTTAAAAAGTTAGACATTGTTGGTGTTATCATAAAACTAATTACTGTCATTTGCACTTGCCTTTTAAAGATAGGTGAGAAGTTCTGGAACCAAGAATGTTCACAACACTGTGAGTGTTTTGCTCCCAATGACCTGCGCTGCTCCTCCATCTCCTGCTCTCCCACCCAGGAGTGTATGGTCAAGAATGGCCAACGCGGCTGCTACAGCACAATGTCCTCATGCATGGTGTGGGGTGATCCCCATTACCTTACCTTTGATGGAGCTGTAACCACCTTCCAGGCAAGAATAGAGATTTTAATATTTTTCAAATATTTTTTTCTTTTGAAATAATGTAACATATGTTCATATATTATTGATCCTTTCCAGGGCACTTGCTCATATGAGATATCTAAGACCTGTGGCAATCTCTTAGACAACGGCCTGGAGTTTCTTGTAGTGGCGACCAACATGCACCGTGAGAACAAGGATGTGTCCTTTGCCTCTGTAGTGGACATATGGCTTTCTAAAGGGGGACAGCGTTCACAGATTACTATCGGACAGAACAAGAGAGTGAAGGTACAGGCATTTCCTGTTTTGATCAGGAGTGGGGAAAAGTTCCTGTTTTTTCTTCTTTTTCTTCTTTCTTTCTTAAATTTCTTTTTTTTTCTCTGCAGGTTGATGGGACAGACATTGACTCATCTGCTTTTGAAATCGGCCAACTTGCAGAATTTCATCAGGAGAATGATTTTGTGGTTGTAAATGCATCCAGTGAGTTGATGGTCTACTTTGATGGTCGTTTTACACTTTTGGTGAGACTGGACGAAAGCTTTCACGGATCTGTATGTGGAATGTGTGGAAACAATAACGGAGACGCTGCAGATGACAAAGCTATGCCCAGTGGAGCTCTTGCACCCAGTGACGATGAATTTGGCAACAGTTGGAGATCAGAAATCAGCACCCAAGGGTATTTATCTCTGTTGTATATAGTAATTAAAAAAGAAATTTAAAATACATTATAATGGACACACAAGCAGGTAAAAGAGCTGAAGATGACAAATCAGAATTCCATCAGTTTGTTTTGTAAATATGAGATTAATTAAATAGAGTTGACATTAGAAGTAAGTTAAATGGCCAATATACCCCCTGATGTTTGGTGACTCCACCCTCAGGTCAAATTTAAAAAATGCTAAAAAAGGAAGAAGTCGTTGATGTATGGGTTTAGAGGACAGGAGGGAGAACTTCACTGATTGACTGATATGCATATAGTGTCATCGCACCAAAGTACATGGAAACTTAACCCACTCCTATAGCACAGTTAAACCTGGTGGAAATGACCACAGTAAAAGGAAAGGTTAATGATAAAATTTAAGCAGGACTGGTAGGTTTCATTACTTCAAAGGAAAACATTTTAGCTATTCATGGAAAAAATATGGTTTAGGGTTTAGTGGCTCTTTAATAGTTTTTTTTTAGCTCAACTTTACTTTTTTACACCATCACTGATTGTACTGTGTTCTTTCCAGGTGTGGAGCTATTGATCAGAGATATGATGTGAACGACTGCCCCTTCACACAGGAGTACTCTGAAGTCTGCAGCATCATCACCAACACCAGCGGACCTTTCCAGCACTGTCATTTCCATGTCAACCCCATGGTTTACTTCAGGTCCTGTGTGTATGATCTATGTGTCTACACATCAGCCAATGGCATGCTGTGTTCAGCTCTGGAGGCCTATGAGGTTGCTTGCACTACAATGGGTCTGGAGATCTCAGAGTGGCGCTCTGATCTAGGCTGCTGTAAGTCAGCTATTTTTATGGATCTCTCTCATTTAGATTATCTGGGTTAAATGTGAAGTGTTTTACTGATTGATTATATGATTGTTTGGTGATTTTTGTATATTATTTCCATTTTTCTTCCTTCAGCGTACACGGACCCTTGTGCAGAGCTGGAATGCACAGCAGACGAGTGGTGTGGAGAGAAAGATAACATCTATGGCTGCTTCTGTAACGAGAACCATCCTAGACCAAAGAAGGAGTCTTATGGTATGAAGGTATTTTAGGGCATTGGCATCAACAGACTCTCAGTGCCCCTTTACTGCCTGTTTCATCTTTCCATTCTCTCTCTTTTGTTCCAGACTCCAAAGAAGAGTGTGAGAGCAGCTCTGGCACCATGTCTCTGTCCCGCTGTCAGCTCTTTGAAGCTGGTTTCTCTGCTGACGTCCTGCACCTGAGTGACCCCAACTGCACAGGGACAATCCAGAACGGCAGACTGATCTTCTCCTTTGATAACGATGCAAACATCTGTGGGACAAATCTTGTGGTACAGTAAACAATAATGACACTGATTGAGTTTTTTACAGTTTATTAAGCAGCTGTAAACACGCCCTTTGTAGTTATTTAAATGTAAAGACAACAGTTTTAGCATAAGGTTGTGCACTGCATTCAAAAATATTAAATAATCAGTGCAAAAAAAGTAAATTTTTGCATCTTGTTTCAGTTTCTGTAACATTTACGTGCAGTAAGTGATATGGGGACCAGAAACCTGTCACAAAGGTAAAATTCACAAAGCTAAGTCTGTTCTTGAACAAGTTAGAGGACTGTTTCAAGGCAGGCTTGCATGTCTTTAGACCCAGATGCCCCTGGGTCAGTCGGCGCATATATTATACATTTTGGGATTTAATTAACACAGGTCTGCAATTAATTAAGAAACAAGCAGTCATGCCATGTTTGGTTAGGATTTTCTTAGGGATGCCCACTCCTAATTAGGATAGTCAGGAGAGCCTTAAGTAAGACTCCACCAGCTACATGGTGGGTGATTAATGGGCAACAGCAAAAATTAGTTAGTTGGCCTGAGCTGTGGTATGAAGAATCTGTCTGACTTAACGTAACGCACAGTTGGTGTAACAGGAACAACATAATGTAAAACAAATGAAAAAAAAGACTAATTTCTGTGGTTTAGTTTCGGTCCAAATACCTGAGACATATGTATGGAAATACATTGACTCAGTAAATTCCAGTAAGGACTTTATTAGCAAAAGGGGACTAACCAAAGCTGAACAAAAAAAAGAGACAGGTCTGCAACCTAAACTGCAGCCTCAACTGGAATTCCCAATTTTAAAATAATGGTCCACGCTTTATATACCAACAGTCCCTTCCCTGTGTCTTAGAACTTCCTGAAACTTCCTGTGATTTATGTGTGAAGCTACATGACCAATTTTTAAATGTACTGAATTTACAATATCTATAGGCCAATGGTACACACTTCATCTATGAGAACACTATCCAGGGAGGAGCAGACTCAGCAAGAGGATCCATCCACAGAAAGAAATATCTAGAACTGCAGTTCTCCTGCATTTATCAGATCAGCCAGACACTCTCCATGGACACAGAATTAACCCCTCTGCAGAGGTAGGGGAGCTGTGGCCCGCGTTCTTAAAAACCTTCATTAATATTCTACTAATTTAAACTGATTAATAGCTTAGATTGATGTATTAAAATAAAGCTTAGGAGACTTGATAATATTGCTGCTGTGTTTTTTAAATGTATATAGCGTCGTGCGCAAGAGGCTTCCAGGTCAGGGGATGTATCAGGTCCGGATCGTTCCCTATCAGGATGCTGCCCTCTCCCAACCTTACAACGGCAGTGTGAAGATAGTGGTGGACGAGAGGATCTATGTGGGAGTGTTTGTTCAGGGGGTGGACAGTCGTCAGATTGCCACAGTGATAGACTCATGTTGGGCCACTCCTGAGAATGACCAGAACCATGCTGTCCGCTGGGATCTCATCACTAACAGGTCAGAGATTTTTATTTTCTTTAACTGTCCTGTTGATGTGCACTCTTTACAGACATCATTCTACATTTAATTATTTAATTTAATACTTTAATTGTTTAATTAAAATCTTGAACTTTTAAAAGATGCTACTGGTTTCAGTGTGGCCAGTGGACCTAGGTACAGCCTTAGTCACCACTAATAATACAAATAAAGATATTGTGGACTAAAACATAAAGTAGCACCAAGATTAACACCAAGATTATAAAGAAAGTAAATGAAATAAAATAAAAACAGAATATATAATAAATTAAAGAATGAAATTAAAAGGTAAATTAAACAAAAGAATAAAATATATAAAAAGGTAAAGGGAAAAGTCAGGTAAAACAGTTATAGGCTTTCTGAAAGTGGTTAGAAATTAAAAGTTCATTGTTTTAGAATTTTAGAGTTTCCTTTAGTGAATTCCAGCAAGCTGCTTCTCTGTAGCCAAAAGCAGATTTTATTTAAGCAATAGAACACGAGAGGGAGTGTGTTATCACGAATAACATCACGGCTGTGATCCGGTCGCAGGCACGAGCCGAATGTGTTGCTCACTGCACTGTTAACAACAATGACTTCTGTATTACCCGTGCTGGGACAAATTAATGGAAACCCATTCCATTTATTCTATGGGTCTGTGTCTGGGGAGGTTGTAGGAGAATGTCAGGGTTTAGGCCATAATTCTACACCCCTGAAATGAGTTTGATGTATATGATCCTGTAAAGGGATCTTGAAGGTTGAGCCTCACTGTTGAGCTTTTTGAATTAGTTTAAAGATGTTGTGAGCTAGCGGGGGACAGGAATAAGGGTGAAGGGAAAGGGCAGAGCCCTGTGTGTTTCCCACCCATGAGTACAATTTGATTTCAGTATAAAATTGAATTCATTCTCAGGTGTCCTAATCCAGAGGATACGACAGTAGAAGTTCTTCAGAACGGTGTCTCCACTACTGGCCGTTTCTCCTTCAGGATGTTTGCCTTTAATGGAGACTATCAGAAAGTTTTCCTTCACTGCTCCATTCACCTGTGCATTCTGGAGGGCAACAACTGTGCAGCGGTGAGTTTCATTCCTTTTTTCATCCTGAAACATCGTGCCACATTGATTTACAGTATAAATGTTCTCCAACAGTAGTCTTAGCTTTCTAAAGAAATATTTTTGTTTTTGCATTCCAACAATTTAATCTTGTTTAAGTAAAAGGAATATTTTTATTTTCCTCTACCTCCAGTTCCTGTGCCTACTTCACAACCGACCCATCACTAATGCTTTATAAAAAATGACTCAGCATTAGGGTGCTTGTTTTAACAGCGGTTACATCAGTATATAATGTCCTTCAGAATTCATTAATGAATCATTTGTGTTTTGCAGCGCTGTTTCCCTGGGTTTCACCACAGAGTTGGCCGGTCTGTGGACATCCATGACATGGCCTCCATATCTGTGGGGCCTTTCATCTGGACAGTCTGAAGCACAGGTAATTAACACTCACTTTCTAAATTTAACTTTAAAAAAATCTGTATTTAGTATGATAAAATGTATAGGATTCTGAAAATATTTTATTTACCACAGGTTTTTAAAAAGCCCATTCAATTTGCCATAGAAAAATGAAGCTTAGGCACAGAAACCCATAAACTACAACATGACAACACAACTGCAGTGGTCTATTGTAGAGCTTGTTGGTGATAAAGGTCATGGTGAACATAAGGCTTGTGTTGTGTACAGTAAAGGTGTGAGTGGTATTAGTGAATATAGTAACTGTATTGTAGAGCTTGTTGGTGATAAAGGTCATGGTGAATATAAGGCTTGTGTTGTGTACAGTAAAGGTGTGAGTGCTATTAGTGAATATAGTAACTGTAATATACAGAAGCAGTTAAAGTAACTTATTGTGATTCTAATGTAAATTTACATCTGATCTGTATCATCCAATCATCCATTTTGTGTTTACAGGATTCCTCAGATGAGGACTTTCTGGATAACCTGACTCTACAGACCTTTGTAAACAACGATTTTACCCAACCCCGATTTAATCTTCTTTTAATATGATTAGCCACCGACTCTGCATGGATTTCTCTGTTTTATTCATTGATCAGTCTTTATTTCATTCTGATAAGTTTCTGTAACTGAAGAAATATAATTAAGATATGCTACCTGCACAATTACAAACATGACTGCAGGATAAAGTTAATTTTGAGTGTTGACTTTTCTTTATATGGAGACAATTATCCATCATCTTTATGATTACTTTTTAAAGCATTTCTCAATAAATTACTCTGTCAAGCATGACTTGTGATATCATGTCTTTTGATTCCTTCACATGCTAAGAAATCTCTCTCTGAGACCTTTGTACTCATCTTCATTCATTAATACCTTCATTTACTGGATGCATTTCCCGTGGATGCAATTATCTCAATTATCTCTAGCACACACCCAATGTGCTGTACAGATGAACTATAGATATGATTCCACTATCAAGATCTCACTGACCATCAGTGTTAGAAACACTGAAAAGTCAAAAGGAAGAAAATGCCTCTGAAATATTTGTGATGTATAAGATAAACCATGATCTTTAAACAGTACTGTTTAAATTTACCACTGTTTACTTTAACACTATTTCTTTAGTTTGTGATAATTAATGAAGAGACTAAAGAGAGGTTAGGGAAACAAAAACAGTGCAGACTGATCACTATTCAGGCTAGAAATCATTATAATAACAGTAATCATAAGGACATACTTCAAATAAAAACCTGTAAGGCATGTTAATAGATACAAGTGTAACACCCCTCTGTACCTCGTAATATTAATGAAAGGTGGGTGTTTGCTTCATATCTGTAAAATAAATTAACCTTTCACTGTTTTTTAATTCAACTGACTAATTAAATACTGAAAACAATATAGCTCTAATTACCTTACTAAGCATTCGAAGAAACCCAGTATGAACTGTGGGCCACACGGGCCAGAATGGACCAGGAGCAGACACGGGATGAAGAAAAACTTCCCTGAAGGGGTCTTTAATGTCTTTCCTCAGAACAGCGTCTCCGCTCCTGCCAGGCTGGGAGTTCAGTAGCAGATTCAGAGCACTGCCAGTCTTTCAGAGAATCCCCACTCGGCGTCCTCTTGCTTCGGTCAGAACCCTGTGACCCAGGAACCTGCGAGTGAGTGAGAGAGGCGGGATAAAACGGAAGAGCGAAACACATGTTAACCTCTGGAGTGTATCCACCCGCATACTTTCTTCTTCTCTGGCGTTTTATGGCAGCTGGCATCCAATTTGTTGCATTGCTGCCACCTACAGTTAATGAGCTCTTAATGAGACAAGTGTCTGTCAAATATTTAAAAAAACAATACTTATATAGATTTAAATGGCACTTCTGCCATGCCCACGTTTATCTATATTTATCACAGGCAATTAAAACATGGTCCACTGTCTTAGACTGACGGTAGTGATGTCAAATTCGAAACTCGGAATCGAACTGAATCGATTCATTTGAATCACGGTGTTCTGAAGCACTGTTTCAAAGTCCATATCAAAAGGGGAAAGCCACGTGACTGTTCCAAAAACAGGTTTCGTTAGGTCACGCAGTTTCGATACGTTTCAATTTTTTTCCCGCGTTGTAGTCCGCACTTTAGTTCAAGCAGCTGGTCTGAGATCAGAATGTTTGGTCTCCCAAATGCTTCTTAATTAATCTGCTCTCTGATCTCAGAACTGTGCTGGCTTTCACATGACACATGACAACATTTCCACACCCTCATACACTTTAAAAGAGATGCAAAAAATCGTGACTGTTTTTGTAAAGAAGAAAAGAACACGTTGAAATGCTTTATTTAAACAACATACTTTGTACATTTGTGAAATGGAAGCATCTCGAAAAAGACCAAGGTCTGCTGTTTGGGATCATTATAAAATTGAAGGCAAACAAGTAAAGTGCTTGATCTGCCAACAGCATCTGTCTTACTATAATAATAGCACAACTATGTGGCGACACCTTCGTTCAGAGCATCCTGTATTGTCCAGTGCCAGCACATCTTCTGGTGTTGGAAAAGATTCCACATATGGTATGATATGACATTTAATTAAAAGTAATAGATTTCTAATTTATTATATAATATTAATTTTCACATTATTTGTATATATAGTCAGCAAAACATGATCATCTTAATAAATGTATATAAACATATATTTGAGTGTGACGTATACTCAATTTAATGTATATTAATATACATATTGTATTGATAGTATACTTAAAAAAGAGCTGGATGAAGCTCTTGTCAATTTCATAATAAAGGATTCACAACCCTTTTCTGTTGTGGAAGATGAGGGTTTCAGAGATCTTGTTCAAAAACTCGATCCTAACTATGTACTGCCATCTAGAAATTCCCTGAAGACAATGGTGAGATCCAGATATGAGCAGGAGAAGAAAACTGCAATGACAGAAGTGATGAAAGCAACATCTGTGAGCCTGACATCGGATATGTGGACCTCAATAAACATGGATGCCTACCTGGCAGTAACATGCCATTACATCAATGATGAAAGCAAGCTTTGCACCACTTTATTGGGGGTGTCCGAATTTTCTGAAAAACACACACAGCAGAGCACATAAGAGAGGCCAAGACTGCACTACTGGATTCATGGGGGTTAAAGGACAAGATCACATGCTGCTAATATGATTGCCTGTGCACATCTTTTACATGCACGCCATGTCCCTTGTTATGCCCACACATTAAATCTGGTGGTGAAAAAGGCAATAGAACAAACTCATGATCTGCATGAATTAAGGCTTCAATCTCTGAACACTGTAGGCTGTTTCAAATCTAGCACCAAAACAAAAGAGAAGCTCTTTAACATCCAGGAACAGATGGGAAAACCTCAAATGAAACTTTTCCAACAGGTGGAGACAAGATGGAATAGCACCTTTTCAATGTTTCAGCGTTTATTTGAGCAACGTGAAGCAGTGGCAGCTGCTAGGGTTATTTGACCTCCGAGTGCTGTGCTATAATTCGTTCTGCATCTCAGACTCAAATCAGTTAGAGTCAGCCATCAACATCAGCAGGTCCCTCATCAGCAGGTCAAGCATCTCTAGTCAGTCAGGAGGATCAAGAAAGCCTGTGGGATTTGTTTGACAGCAGAGTGGGAGAAACATCTCAGAGTCAGAGTGTTACTGCTGATGCTACTGTTGAGGTTCAACGATACCTCTCATCTCCATATCTGCCCAGAGGAGAAGACCCCATGGATTACTGGCTCAGACAGTCTGCCGTCTTTCCTCATTTGTTTCAATTAACCAAAAAAAACGGTCTATAGTTGCTTTTTGAGCTGTCAGAACCGAGAGACAGCTTGATGAAGACAGAGCTTAATCCCCATTGGCCAGACCCCCTCCCCCATCCCACTCACACACACACACACACACACACACACAAACAAGTGACCCTGTTTCTGTTCATTTTAAAATAAAAACATAAATTTTTAATCTCTTTAACCAAAATAGACATTTTAATGATCTTGTGATAATATTTTTGTCACATGTCATTTTGTAACTGTAAAACACTAAAATTATTTTTGTATTTTAGGTCCTTAATTTTTTTTCTCTCTTCATTTTTTGTTGTTTTAAAAACTGCAAACAATAAAGCTTGTTTTATCGCCATTGTTGTTATTATTATTATTATTATTATTATTATTTTTTTTTTTTATTGTTATTGTTGTTGCTGTGTTATAAAAGGGAAAAAATGCAGACCTAAATTTATATATATTTATATCAATAAATATTACCATTTAAATATTAGGTAGGATTGACAAAAGAATGTTAAATCATTGTGACATAATATTATTTTCTCTCATAAAAACAATACACTGTATTCAGTGCTTATCATTTAAAATTTCTCCTAATAGTAAGCTAGCTGTTATTCTAGCTGATATGCATGCAGTTTAATGCTATAAAATCAGAGGAAGATCTACTTTTATTCTTTTATAAGAGCCACACTGGGAGATCTGCTGTAGTTTGCTGGTGGTGGAGACTGTCCAACTTGACTTCTCTTTACCCTCACCCTCACCCCTACCCCTTCACAACTCCACCCCGCCCAACTGCGCACTACAACTCTGTTTGACCAGCAAGGTGAGGCGCAGCTGCATCTACAACATGCCTCTTCTGTTTTAAAAATGATCAGGGTGATGACCTAGAATGAACTGGAATGTTGTTTGACAGCTTCAGTATATTAGTTGAGTACATTGCGTTCATGTCTAATTTGAAATAGAAACTAAAATTGTATATTTCTTAAAGTAAGTTCTTAAAATAAAGTACTATTATGCATTGTGTCACAGAGTCAAACATCAAATTCAACGTTTTGTCTGATATTTTATTATATAAATACATACAAGGGTGAAACCTTTTAGACCAGGTTTTAGACCACTATAATTTATTGTCCTAACAGACAGTCCTGGTGGAAACAGGAAACACTGAATTCTGTGATTTGATCAGCTGTGGTTTTATGTTTGTTGGATACAATCTGGGTTAGCACCTGAACATCCCTTTCAGACAGCTTCCTCTTACAGCATCCACAGTTAATCCTGTTGGATGTGGTTGGTTCTTCTTGGTGGTATGCTGACATTACCCTGGATACCGTGGCTCTTGATGCATCACAAAGACTTGCTGTGTTGGTCACAGATGCACCAGCAAGACGTGCACCAACAATTTGTCCTCTTTTGAACTCTAGTATGTCACCCATAATGTTGTGTGCATTGCAATATTTTGAGTAAAACTGTGCTTTTACTCTGCTAATTGAACCTTCACACTCTAACTGGTGCAATGTGTATGTAAGCCCCCAAACCACTAGGCCCATACAATACCACCCTCTAATAATTCCCAAAGCAATTAAACAAACAACACTACTGCCTAGGGGTAGTAGGTAGTACCAACTGACTCGGTCCCCACTCAGGTTTGGATAAATAGTGGTGGATTACCCAAGGTGAAATAAGAGAAAGATGATGACGTTTCACAATGTGTCTTTATTAGAAAATCTTAAAAAAAAAAAACAACTCGTTTGCTCACATGAATTGACCCAAATCCACAATTGGCAGTGTTAATAAAGGAATTAATTGCCTGGTAGCTTGAACGTGGGAAAACTAGTAGTATAATACCCCAAAAGAAAATAAGCAAGAATTTACAAGAGTTTTAAGGGCTCAATTATAACCAAATACTTCAAAAAAATAATATAAATAAAATAGATAACACAACAAACTCAAAATCAAACAAATTCAAAATTAACTTAAAGAAAACACACTCCACCCCAAAAGAGAACCCTCACGACTTGTACCTCAGCTTAGTTAACACGAGATTATAATAATACCACCTCCCACCAGGCCCCACACTGTCCAACTGGTTCAATTGAATGTGATGCAATTTTAATTTAAAACAGAATTGGCACTCAAGTCAATTAACGTTTACTACCTTTAAACCCCAATCTTTAATATATTTTACTATTAAAAGTTTCAAGGGGAAGGAAAGAACAATAATTAATTTTCACTGGCCAGGGATACTCCTATATTCTAAACATTCTATATATCTGCCTTGGAAGGGCTCCACTTCCCTTGTTACTGCTGTCCACTACTGGATGTTACTGCTGTATCTGGACTTCCACAATGCACACTGGCTCACCGGCATACACAGGGCTGCAGTTCACTACAAAATAGGCTCTTATTCCACACTGTATCTGGACTCCCACAATGTGTACCGGATTCCCTGGTGCACAACGGCTGACTTCTCCAGCCCTACCACACTCCAAACTATGGAAGCCCATTCCCGCCACCTAAAAAAAATAAATAATCCAGCAAAATGTTTTTTTATTATTATTAAGTAAACTGCTATCTCAATATTTTGAGATACTAAGTCAATATTTTGAGATACTAAGTCAATATTTTGAGATACTATCTCAATATTTTGAGATACTATCTCAATATTTTGAGATACTAAGTCAATATTTTGAGATACTAAGTCAATATTTTGAGATACTAAGTCAATATTTTGAGATACTATCTCAATATTTTGAGATAGTATCTCAATATTTTGAGATACTAAGTCAATATTTTGAGATACTAAGTCAATATTTTGAGATACTATCTCAATATTTTGAGATACTATCTCAATATTTTGAGATAGTATCTCAATATTTTGAGATACTAAGTCAATATTTTGAGATACTATCTCAATATTTTGAGATACTAGTAGGCTGTACAGAGACAGTGAGACAAAGATGCAAAATGGATACCATCATTGAGGACTACTTCAGACGTGGATTCACAAATCATGAAATATTGGAACTTTTAGAGGAATCACACAATATCAAAATAAGCCTCCGGATCTTGGACGAGGCTGAAGTTAGCTTCTTATTCGCCAGTGTCTTATTCAGATTTCCGTTCCACCTTAAATGCTGGCTGAACATTCATGCGGCCGCCTGTAGATGTCGCATTTTAACAGTAAAAAACAGCATGTAAGCAAAGTGCTGTGAAAACGCTCTGAATAAAGGGGAGAACACAATGCGAGGGACAGAGTTTAACTCTGAGTGAAATATAATGTAAATAAAATTAAATATGAATTAAAACGTTATTGCTCTCACTTTTGGCCTAATTCCCAGGTCATTATCTACAGGTGGCCGCATGTATATTCAGCCAGCATTTAAGGTATCTCAAAATATTGACTTAGTATCTCAAAATATTGACTTAGTATCTCAAAATATTGAGATAGTATCTCAAAATATTGACTTAGTATCTCAAAATATTGACTTAGTATCTCAAAATATTGAGATAGTATCTCAAAATATTGACTTAGTATCTCAAAATATTGACTTAGTATCTCAAAATATTGACTTAGTATCTCAAAATATTGAGATAGTATCTCAAAATATTGACTTAGTATCTCAAAATATTGAGATAGCAATTTACTTAATAATAATAAAAAAAAATTGCTGGAGTATTTTTATTTTTTAGGTGGCGGGAATGGGCTTCCATACCAAACCAACCGAATGAAGTAAGTTACCAAAAACGCTGCTCTGAAGTTTCAGCCCTCCGAGCTACCTGCACATATCCTTGGCAGTGAGCCAAAAAGATCGCTGGGCAAGATCCCACGAGCCTTTTAAAAATGGCGGCTGCACGCTTCTAACCAAACGAGAGTTAAACAAAGTCTCACGAGACTTAAACCAAAGCCTGCAAGCCTTAAGACATTTGTAGTGCACTACCTCCCTCTACTGGAGAGCCTCAAGAGTACACTGCCAGCTTCACTCACCATAACCCCATTACAGGTTACATGTAATTAATGAAGACTGGCCACCAGGCTGCTCCAATTTAGCCATGAAACCTCCCACACTAAAATGACAGGTGTTTCAGTTTCATTGTCCAACCCCTATATATATATATATATATAGTGTGTGTGTGTATGTGTGTGTTTTACCTGCTTCCAATAGACAGACAGACAATCCCAAATCAGAATAAAAAAAACTGTTTTACATTTAATTTGACTGAACCCAAGACATTTTGTCTTGTCAAGTTCTGCAGTCTTGCTTTTTTAATGTGAGCAGCATGTTGTTTTACACTATGTTGTTAAAAAAGGTGGATGGCCCTTTTTAATTTTATGCCAAAAAAGAGATCTGGTGCACTGATATGTGTGGAAGGAATGACAGATTCGCGTGTTAAGAAATGGTTTGTGTTCTTACCCTTAAAACACTGAAATTAATCCTGATCTCATGATATTCTGCACTATAGTTGGAGAAATATTCAAATCCTTATTCAATATTTCTTTGAGGAACCTTGTTTTAAAACAATCCAATAATAATTAATTTGTTACAAACTAAAGATCCTCTAAAGCCCATCTCAATGATGTTTCCTGGGTACTACTTTCAAAATAAATAATGTACAATAATTATGATCATCTGTTGAAGTCACCTGTTAAACATGTAATTATGTAGTTTTTTCACCTTCTTTCTAGCTATAAATTGTCCCTGTGGCAGGTAATATTCTTACTTGGTGTTGTAGATGGATATACAGACAAAAAGACAGACAGACATATAAAATAAGACAGACAGGGGGTGTAGTAATATGCTGTAATTTCCTCGTGCTTTAAGCTAGAATGCAGTTTGACCTTTACTGTTCCTCTCGTGTTTCAGAGGCATGCTTCTTAATATAATATTAATTCAAAACGTAACCATAAACTTCCCCCAGAGCTTTACACAAACTCATCACCTGCAGCACTTTCTCTAACTTTCTGAATAGGTTTTGTTCTGCTTAGTGCATCTGAATGTCTGTTCAGATCTGCAGTACTGTAGGGCTTGTACTCTATAATAGAAAAACCCAACACCATCCAAACATCTTCCTTGGGTGGTTAGCAGGGTGACCACATAGCTAAAATTCTTCATGAAATGACAAAAGAACATAGCAAAGCCCAGGAAGCTTTGGACCAGCACAGGTGGACTAGGGCCAGTCCTCCACTGCTTGATCTCGGTGGGATCCATGCACAGCGTGTTGTGAGACACAACAAAACCAAAAAAGGGAAATGGTCTGTGCGGGGAACTGGGACTTCTCAAGATCGATGTAACTGTGGAGAACTGGAGAACCCGTTGGACATGAGTGACGTGTTCGTCTATGGCAGTGCTGTAGACAAGTACTGCTCCAGGGCCTCCCAAAGAACCTCATTAATGAACCCCTGCAAGACGGCGGGGGGGTGCATCAACCCGAACGGCACGTCCAGGTACTCATAGTGCCGGGACGGCGTAATGAACACCTCCAGGTCTCCACCCGCTCTGACACAATATAACTCCAAGTAAATCAAACTTCTGTGAAATCAAACTGTCCAGTTAGGAAGCAACACTAATGAATAAATAAATATATAAATATATAAATCAATAAATAAGAAATGTATTTATTAATGTACTAATTTACCTATACAATTATTTATGCGTGTATTTATTTATTTATTTATATATTTATTTATTCATTAATTTATATGTGCATTTATTTATATATTTATTTATTTCAACATTTATTTATTTCAGCATTTATTTATTTATTCATTTATATACTTAAAAAAATATATAAATTTAAAAAAATCAATCTGGCTTTAGGTCAGATCACAGTACCATAACAGCAGCTATGTTGGTAACAAATGATATTATGAATGCCTTGGATAAAAAGCAGCATTGTGCTGGTCTATTTGTCGATCTATCCAAGGCATTTGACTCTGTTGACCACGAGCTTCTGCTAGGTAGGCTTAGTGACATTGGCATAGGTGCTAAAACCTTGCCCTGGTTCAGGAGTTATCTCACTGACAGATCTCAGTGTGTATTTACAGAAGGTTATAAATCAAAGGTTCTGGAGATCCCCAAGGGAGTACCTCAAGGTTCAGTTTTAGCTCCTGTATTATTCTCTATTTTTATAAATAACATTGGAAAGAACATGCTTACAGCTAAAGTTCATCTCTATGCAGATGATACAATAGTCTACTCAGTTGCCTCCTCTCTGAGTCAGGCTATTGCTGAGCTACAGGTTGCCTTTCAACAGTTACAGGTCTCACTTAATGATCTAAACTTGGTTCTTAATTCTAAGAAAACCAAATGTATGATTTTTTCTAGAGGTCACTCTCAGATCCTAGATTCGGCTGAGATTCACACTATGGGAGGGGACACAATAGAAAGAGTCCCATCCTATAAGTACTTGGGAATTTGGTTAGATGATAGGATGTCCTTCAGAGTGCACATTGAGAACCTAGTAAAGAAATTGAAGGCAAGATTGGGTTTTTATTATCGAAATAGGACCTGCCTGCATTTTGCTGCACAAAAAATACTTGTTCAAGCTACATTTTTATGTGTTTTAGATTATGGGGACATTATCTATATGCATGCTGACTCCTTCTTACTTCGCCGGTTAGATCCATTGTACCACAGTTCTTTACGTTTTATATCTAATTCATTGTTCCGCACACATCATTGTGTACTTTATGATTTAGTGTCATGGCTTTCTCTGAGCTTGAGGAGACAACACCACTGGTACATTTTTATTTATAAAGCTCTGTTGGTTAAACTTCCTTCCTATTTGTGTAATTTGCTGTCACGTTTTAACAGTTTTTATGATTCTCGCTCTTCCAGAAGGCTGCTTTTGAAGGTCCCCAGAATTAGTTTAGAACTGGGCAAAAAAGCTTTCTCCTATTTTGCACCGTGGTCTTGGAATAACCTTCAAAGCAAACAGTGTTGGGAAGGTTACTTTTAAAATGTAATCCCTTACAGATTACTGATTACATCACTCAAAATGTAATTTGTAATGTAATCAGTTACATTACTTCAAGTGAGTAACGTAATCTGATTACTTTGGATTACTTTAAATATTGTCATTTTTTTAAGCCTGAATGAATAAAACAAATAGATAAACGAATAAAACAGCCTTTTCAATCACTCTATAAAAATACTTATGAAACCATTTCATCAAACAATTTTATAAAACACTTCTATAAATTGATGATAAAACCATTTAAAACCAAACAATGTAACAACAACCGTAAGCTATCTACTTGCAGGTTTGCCTCCAGTGTTAATTTTGACAACAAATTGTGATTTAGTCTTAGTCATAGTCTTGTGACGAAAATAGCATTTAGTTTTAGTCACAATTTAGTCATCTGAAATGTTTTTAGTTTTAGTCGACTTAATGTCATAAGAATATAGTCGACTAAAATTACAGTAAATTTAGTCGACTAAAATGTAAAGGGTGTAAATGTAAATGCTTTTTCATCAGTTCCCTTGAATTATTAACTATACACTTATACGAAATGAAACGTTTAATAACCACTTGAGTAATATTGTTAATGTTTGAATGTGAAATATATTTATATATGATTTAATGTATATTATTATTATTATTATTATTATTATTATTATTATAGGTGTGTGACTATATATATTTTACATTTAAAATTTTGCTCTAGAAATCAGGTCATAAAACAACTGAATAGTTTAATTAAAGTTTAAACAGAGCTGTAGATGCAAAAACTTTTAAAGGATCTAGTTTTATCTCCAGCACTAACAGCACACCTACTGGAGCTACAGTCTATAAATGAACACACATTCACACACTGTCCTGTAGAGATGCTCTCAGGATGTACAGAGAGACTTCATGAGTTAAAGTGAGAAACTTATGAGAAAGTGCTGTAAGGAACTTTACACAGACTTTTGGGTTCATAGATTCACTTATTTTATTGTTTTATTTTGGTTATATTATTGAGTTCCTTTCTGACCTGCTGCTGATTTAACACTAGCTATATCTTTCCCACTGTGGGACTAAACAGATGATCTGATCTTAATGAGTTAGGGTTCTGTATCAGTTCTGTGTTTTAGTGCACTGCTGAGTTAAACACATCAGCTCATGAAATAACATCAGTATTAAAACGCTGATCTCTGCATGGAGATCTGTGTGACTCTGGTCTGCAGAAGCTGAAAGATTAGTGGTGTTTTTACCGGTAATGGAGTCGCTCCACGCGGTTTACACGTTATCTTGTTTTTCGCGACGTCAAAAGAGAAATATATCGGCCCTCTCTCTCTCTCTCCCTGCTGAACACTGTCGAGTTAACTTCCAGTCGAGCTCCGTATCGACAGTTTAATTCCGCGCGGCGCTGCTGCAGGAGAGGCGGGTACTCCACCTTCGCTAAAGTAGCAGTGATTGGATCTCTTCCTAACTGGTCCCTACCTTTCACAGACCTAAATCAGTTCTGATTGGATTTCGTCCCTGCCAAACATTTTCGTCTCGTTTTTATTCGTTGACCAAAATGTCAGTTAATTTCGTCTCGTTGTGTGAGCGTGGAGCCGCTGTGAGCCGCTGCCCCTCCTCCCTGTGTGTGTGCAGCGAGACGGGAGGAGGGGCAGAGAGTTCCCTGTCATATCAGAGCGATTTCACCGCAAAATGTTATTTGCGTTTTGTCAGTGTTGGATTGGAAGAGCAAAAATAGGAAAGTACCGCAATGTAACCCTTTTATTTTAGCAGAGTAACTGTAATCTGATTACCACTTACTGAAGCAGTAACTGTAACAGATTACAGTTACTCATAAATTGTAATCTGATTACGTAACGCCGTTACATGTAATCCGTTACTTCCCAACACTGAAAGCAAATTACATCTTAATGATTTGGTCTCCTTCAGTAATTTTAAAACTTTGTTAACAAATTCTGTGACAGAAACATGTAACTGTTAATCCTAAGCTGCATTTGTGTCTGATTTAGAAATTCTATGTAACTGGTTGTTTTTTGTCTATGTTGAATGCCCTTATGTGAACTGTCTGATTGTACTTTGTCTGTAACTGGAAATGGTGTGCCACCTTGGCCAGGTCTCCCTCGAAAAAGAGATATTTATCTCAAGGGATTTCCTGGTTAAATAAAGGTTAAATAAATAAAAAAAAAAAAAATATATATATATATATATATATATATATATATATATATATATATTTATTTATTTATTTATACATTTATATGTGCATTTATTTATTTATACTTATGTCATTTTTGGTCCTCCATAGTCTTACACACTGCTTTTGTAAAAAAAAAAAGCACTCCTTGTACAAAAAAAATCCAGAGTGTTTCAATTTAGTAAAATAAAAAAAACTTATAATTTTTATGTGGTCTCATTTTTTTCCAGAGCTATATATATTTGTAGCCTAACTACCAATAATGCTTTCTTTTATGATAATATTTAACTAAAGGTATTCAGGACCTTTTGGGTATCTTTCAGTGCCGTGTACGACAGATAAATTGATGAAGATATTTGCTGTAAATAATAAATACATTAATAATATATTATTTATAGTATTTAATAGTGCAGCATTTTCCTGGTACAGAGCTGTGCAATGGTGTTGGAATGCAGTTTGACTCATTTTCGGTTCTCTTATTTCAGGAGGTTAAAGCTGAACTTTAAATAGGAATTAAAATTCCAAAACTGCCAAAAAACACAAACCACTCCTCTCATACCACAGACACACCTGTGCCTGAAGCAATTAAACAAAGGTGGATCAGATTCCGTTTCTATTGTCAGGTTCTCCTAACATTTTAAATATCTTATATCACATTTTCAACTGCACCTGACAGAAGATGATAGCCCTGATTTGAGGAGACTTGATGAAGAATTAATAGGAGAGTGAACTCCAGCTAAAGGATGGGCCTTTTACATTCTAGAGGGGATGTGGCTAAAAATAAATCATTAAATAAAATGGAATACATGCAAGCTTTCTTTAAGATTTGCATTGCACATCCCATTGTGAGTGCACTTAATAAGAACCACATCATTTAATCCACTGGAACTGCACTTTTCCATACGAAGAATGTTGTGTAAGGGAACAAGACAACAACCAGAGCTTGCTCAAAATTGTACAGACACACATTACTCTAACCCAAATTTTTAACCCCCCTGGCCAGAACCTTACTTTTATTGTGGCCCATAACTGTTCAAACCCCTGTACTGTGTGTGACCAAGCACTTTACAAACCTCATATTATGGCCAATAACTTTACAGATCTCAGTTGCTGTGGCCCAAAGCTTTAAAAAAACCTTTAATCGTAATATAGAAAAATATAACCCTTCTCACTGTGGCCGAGAACTTTAAACCCTCTCCTTATTGTGTCCCAGAACTATTTGAATGCCCAAACTTTACAACCCCACATTCTGTTGGCCAGAACTTTACAAAACCCCTTTTTGTGGCACCATAAGAACATCATCCTTAAGTTTGCAGATGACACCGCAGTGATAGGACGTAAGATTGGCAGGGATGAAGCGTCTTACAGGGGGGAGGTGACCAGGCTGGTGTCATGGTGTGAGGACAACAACCTCGCCCTCAACACAGACAACACAAAGGAGCTGATAGTGGACATGAGCTTGAGAGCTTGAAGTGGAGAGGGTCAACAGTTTTAAATACCTGGGCATCCACATCAGTGAGGACTTCTCATGAACATTGAACACCACACAGCTGGTCAAAAAGGCTCAACAGCGGCTGTACTTCCTGAGGAGGCTGAGGAAGTTTGGGATGTCTCCCAAGATACTCTGCTGATACTCAAACTTCTACAGCTGTGTTATTAAGAGCCTCTTGACCAACTGTATCACCATGGTGTGGCATCGTGCACACCTGCAGAGAGTGGTAAAGACTGCGGAGAAGATCATCAGGACTCCACTGCCCTCTCTGCAGAACATCTACCACCAGAGAGTCCTCAGGAGAGCTGCCTCCATCCTCAAAGACTCTACCCACCCCCAGCAAGGACTGTTCACTCTACTGCCTTCAGGCCGGAGGTACAGAAGTGTGAAATGCAAAACCACCAGGCTAAAGAACTGCTTCTTCCCCACTGCTACCAGACTCTTAAACCTACCTCAGAAATAACCTGCTCATTACTCCCTACACGTTTACATGTCACTGTCATTTCTCTAAGGCACCTGTTCACTTTACTGTAATAATGTTTATAATTACACTACTGAGCCTTTTGCACTTTTGTCATATCTAATTGCTGTATAATATAATCATGTTCTTATTATCTATATCACATTTTACTGTAATCATGTACATATTTCATTTCTTGATGTAAATTTAACACCAATTTAATAGTTATATTTAATTAATTTATTATTTCTTCCTTTATTGTATTTTTCTACCTTTCTCTGTAGCACTTTTGACGAGAAACAAAGAAAGAATTTCTTCTTTACAGTGCAGATGACAATAAACTCTGTGAATCTTGAAGGTATTAAGAAGTGTCATAAGCTGACTTACATTTCGAGTTTTCAGTATGACGTATTTATCAGGTAAGTACTTAGAGATTGTGTCCCGCCCATCCTGTTAAATAATGCAGAATAAAAAGGACCTGCAGGTGTAGCATCTCTGCGCACCTGTATAACTGCAGCAAAAGAGAGTCAGCTGACAAGAGAGAAACGCTTAATCTGCATGGGAGTTTTTTCTGCAGTGGCTTCTTAGGTAAGACTTTATTCCATTATGCAGCTACTTTTCTTTACACGGTTTCAAATATTTTTTTACTTTTTGTGAATTTGGCAATTATTTTTTACATTGTGTCAGTTTTTGTGACCAATGGACCAACAGAAATGCTCCGGAATACATAGTAAATGTTAAAAAGGTTTCTGGATAGATTTCTTTCTAAATAGATAATGCACACATCATGCACACATCATATTGTGTCGTATTTAAAACTTAAACAAAACATGAGACATAAACAATATTTTATTTTACAGTGTAAAACTCCTTGGCAGTAAATCACAATGGGGTTTCTAATCCCACTGTGTGTGCCCCTGCTGCTGCTGCTGATCAACGGTATGATCTAAAACTCACTGATTGTATATTGAGGGGACCAGATTTGAAGGTCTGGTTTAGATACAAATGATTTGGGTGAATATTTGATTTTAAATCACTATAAATATTATTTCTTTTACAGGAGCACTGATCAAAGGGCAGACAACAGGTAACTTAACCAAATATAACCTTTTGTATGACTATATTTATATACTTTTTTATGTTCAATTTGTTATATACAATATGGACAAATATTTGTGGTCCCTTTTCAAATAAGTAAATGTAATTACTTTAATCAGAAACAGAGATAATACTCTGATGTGTTTGCACCTGCGTGTATTTTAAAGTTACTTTAACATACTGTATTTTAGCTAATTGATATTTAGCAGTTTAGCAGAACATTTTCATTTAAGTAATATTTAAATAACTACATATTGTCACGGAGTGACCCAGGCAGGTAGACGAGGAGACGGACACAAGTGCAGGTAGGGCGAAATAAATAAATAATTTATTAAATAAATAACAAAGAAACAAGTAAACACGTAACAAGGATAATAAACCAAAATAAACGAGGGAGACTAGAGAACATAAACAAACAAGAGATAATAAGAATAAACAAACAGGGAATAACAACAAGGAACTAAACTCGATAAAAATAATAACTAACAAACAAACCGTGAGTAAATAAACAAAGAAGCAAGCGAGAGACTTAATAAATACAAAAAACAGGGCAGGGATAAATACACAAAATAACCAATAACCAGAACAAATCAGAGAACCTAAACTAAACCAACTAGAGAATAAAATAATAAACAGGGAATATATACAAGAGAAGGACTAGAAATAAACAAGGAAATAAACAAGAAGCTAAACTAGACAAGGTAAAACTAAACTAAGCAGGGCAAGGGAAACAAACAAGGAATAAACACGGAACTAGGGCTTTAGCAACACAGAAACGCGGAGAGACAGACAACAGTGGAAGGTGCAAAGACCGACGGAGACAAAGTGGCAGAGGAGGGCTATTTAAAGAAACAGGAAACACCTGGGGAAGGGGCGGAGCAACAAATGAGAAACAGGTGGAAAAGTACTGAGACGGGAGACACAGGGGAGCACAGGTCACGTGGGGAAGACACACAGAGACACGAGACGAGACCAGGATGTGACACATATGTAGGTATATAGATATTTACAATAGAACAGAGGTCAGATTTTACTAGTATAAACAGTAAATAAGACACAATCTATCCATGAAAAATTAGTAAACAGTAACCTGTTTTCAGGTGGATGATGATTGCTTTAAAAGATTAAATACTTTGAAGATAAAAAAGAATTGCAATTTTTCATCTCCATGCATGAAATAAGTACCAGGAATTTTTTTTAACTATGGTTATACAGTCATGTTAAAAAGGTTGGGCACCCCTATTAATCTTAATCATTTTTAGTTCTAAATATTTGGGTGTTTGCAACAGCCATTTCAGTTTGATATATCTAATAACTGATGGACACAGCAAATCAGATACAGGGAGAGAGCGAGAGACAGAGAGAGAGAGAGAGAAACGGGGAGAAAGACACAAAAATGCAGACGCACCTAACAGACCTGTAAAGTTAATTAAATATTGTCAAATATAAAGAATAGGTTGAGGTTTTGATGAGCTGTTTCAATGGTTTGGAACTTAAACTATTGTTCTGTGCACTCAGAAAGCCTGTTTTAAATTGTTTTAAATTAGTTTTTTTTTAATAAATACACATATTATATATAATATTAGAGCTTAGATTCTCTGCCCGAACCTGAAAAATAGTCTGTGACATTAATGCTCATTTAATGCTATATTTATTTTAGATAAAGCTCTGGTGTAGTAATCACGATATAGCCAAGTAACCAAGTATTATCATTAAAGAAAAAAACGAAATAACTAAAACTGAAAGTAAAAAACTGAAACTAATAAAAACGGTAATTAAAAGAAAAAAGGTAACTAACTGGAACTGTATTGAGAGTTTATAAAACTAACTAAAACGAACTGAAATTACTGATAGAATACCCTTCTTTTTCGTGTTTATTTTATTTATAAGCGCTGTTTCTACGTCAGCAGTTTTACAGCGTTTTTTTTGCTCGCGAAACGGAGCCAGATTTAGCAGGGAGTCGTATTCAGCGCAACAGCGGCAGTGCGGCAGAAAGAAAGAAAGAACAGAAAAGAAAGAAAGAAAAAACAGCTTTCACTATTTAAAACTATATAGCAAATTAACTATAAAAAATGCTTTACATGACTAATGACCACTCAGTACACATAGCTTTAGAACACATTTATTGTGTTTAGCACTGAACTTCCGAATTGCTTTATTAGCAATGAAGAGAGACAAATCCAAGAGCTGGCAATAGAAAAATAAGAGAAATATTCTACATTCCAATTGGAACTGTCTCCATACACACAGAGGAACAGGGTGGAACAAATGTTAAGAACCCACAAGTTAGTGACCAAGTATCACTCAAAAAAGTTTTTTTTATATAAAAACACATGAACACTTAACACTGGTAACTGGTAACTTATTTTCACTGGTCTGGAAAATCAAACGACCATTTAAAGGCTGTAGATCTAATCTTTCTCTTCAGTTGTTTTAACACACTCTACTTCAGCCTATAAGAAGGATACCGGAAAGGTCCTTCTTCTTCTTCACTTTTTGGATGGTGGAAATAAGCGATCAGGTTCATTAGCGCCACCGTGTGATAAGAAACGTTTTAAAGAATGCGCCAGCATTTCTTAATCTAAAAATATGAGTTAATTAAATTAATAATTCCAAATTCATGTCCAGCTGAATTTCTGTACTGTATCAATGTAAAACAGCAAGTTCAAACTGCAGGTATAAATTACTTACTTGCATTCAAGCAAAAAATCTGTTTTAACTATTAGAGTGAGAAAAAACACTCTACATGAATAAGAGCAGAGTTTTACATTTTACAGTGCTGGTTGGCAACAAGCTAAGCTAACGACTTCATGTGAGCATAAAAACATAAGCAGCAGCTGTCTGGTGTGGACTACGTTACCTTTAATTGAACTTTGCATAGCAAGCAAACTCGGTATACCATTGGGAATTTTTTTTTCTTTCTTCCTTTCTTTCTTTTGATTACCTGATTTCAGCTTTTTGGGCAGCATGATGTCTCTAGCCCCCAGCTCATTCAATCTGGGCTTACTGAATTTACACTTGTCGCCGGTCGCTGTCAGGTACTGCAGCACTCAACCACGTCTACGTCAGTCCAGGATCTCCTGCAACATATATGTGGACGAACCCTCAGCCCTCTTCGTCACCGGTGGTGCATCAACAGGGTTACACTTAGACAAGGGACTTGGAAGAACAGGTGGAGATTAAGATGGGAGAATGTAACCTTAGGTTAGAATATTCAGGGGGAAAGAGAACAGTGGACTGACAGTGGACGTTCTACGGAGGTAGAGCCCAGGGACACTTGAGCTAAACCTAGGCAGTTCTCAAAACAATAAATTGACCAGAAAAACTCATGGGAACCCCAGGAGATAACAGGATCATGTTTTTCTAGCACTGGAGAATAGTCAGAATTTGGCAAAAACAAAGAAAATATCCTCCCTATGAAGGAAACTATGAAGGTTTACAGCAGGGAGAGTCTGGTGGGTTATTGGGACACAGCCGATGGGTCTTCTGTCCAGTGCCTGCACCTTCAGAGGTGAGTGCAGCATCTCCATGGTGACCCCCAGCTGATCCCCAAATCCTCCTAAATTAAGTTTCCCTTGGCACCGGAGTCAGAGGTATCAGAGCTGTAACACGAAGAGAAACAGTTTGGCAGGAAATCTGAACTTCTAAAGAGAGTGCTTGTGAAACCAACCCGTGGGGACACCCCCAACAGCGTGGTGAGAAGTCTTCATCCGCTGTCCCCGGGTTGATGCTTTGGTTTGTTGTGGACGAAGCCCACAGGTAGCCTAAACGTGATCGGCTCCACCACAGTACAGGCACAGATGATCCTAAAACTGGTGCTGGCGGTCTTTAGGAGTAAGCCGTGTGTAATCACAGGAGTAAGCTAGGATTATTTAATGAAATAAGAGAACTGATTCAGATGGGTAGCTAGCAAGATATGCTGTCCAGTTTGAGCCCATCATCTCAACAAGCTAATTGACACTGGACCTGAGCAGAGAGACTGTTATAGAAAACGAAAGGTAATGCAGTTTTATTCCAGCCACTACCAGCTGCTATGGTACAGAATATTAGAGCGTAGTCAGAAAAGGAGCTAGTATCCTGACGGAGGGATAATAACTGCTCTCCACAGGAGAGACATTCATGTGTGTGATCAAAAACTAGACAGAACTCAACTCCAAATCAGTATAAGTTAAAGTATGCATAGATGGCCAGCTAGAAGTTGCCCAACCTAAAGACTTGCCACTAAGACAGGAAACTACAAAAGCTATCTTACCTTGCTCAGTTCTTGGCGGGGAGTTACTAAAAAAATTACCATTATATGGTTCAGGTCTACATAAAGGAAAATAGGTGTTGGGAGGTACTAGGGGCTAAGGACTGTAAACTGGAGCTTATCTGGGAAAGTTGAACATTCTGGGTGGTCAGTTGATGAGCTAACTCACCCACACTCTGGTTGAGGCCTATCAGTGTCTGCTGGTGCTGACCTAGAACCTGGTCGTAGTTAAACAAACCAGAAATCAAGGCCTGAGTGTCCGCTGTCTGCAAGGTGGTCCGGGTTTTCTGTCTCGCTGGCCAAACACACGACAGGGGTGGTTGGAAACAGGCAGGGTAAGTAACAAAATGGCAGCAATTGTAAACAACATATCGAAACAGAAAGGTATTTATAATAACAGGACCAGGTGTGTGTAACCAGAAGCTTGGTGAGTTAGAACACAGAAGCATCATGTGTTGGTGCATGCTGGGAGTTGGATTCTGTAGTGTGTGTAATAGAGTTCATGGCAGGCAGGTTGACAACGTTAGGGCTAACAATTAGATAAACTGTGCTGAGATCAGAATTTTCTGAAGGAGGTAGTGCCAGATATTGTCTAGATGGCCAAAGTTTGTGCCAAATCCAGAACTGAAACTATTCTACACAAAACATAATCAGTTGTCTACAGACCAGGAATATGTTCTCTGGGGGTTATCATTTTGCCAAAGTTCAGGCAATGGCTGCTGTCACATGTGCGTTATTGGACATCCTGGGAACATAAATGAAGGCATTAGAGCGAAGTTTCGTTTCGGGCCTGGATTAGACCAGGAGCTTGAGAAGTATGATGCTCAGTTCAAAGCGTGTAAGATCACACTAAACAGACCTGCTGCAGCAGCTCTTTATCCATGGTCATGGGCTACAACACTGTGGGAACGGATAATGAAATCAACAGGCAGCACTACCTGCTGGTAGTAGATATCTATTTAAAGTGGCTGGAACTTTTGCCCATAAAGATGACAATAGCAGAAAAAAAACAGACAACCTATTATTATTAGAAACCTTTTTGCAGTCTATGGCTTGCACAAGTTGATGGTGTCAGACAATGGTCTCTTTTACATTTGAACAGTTTCTCAAGAATAATGGAGTCGGTCATATTTTCATGCCACCATCCTACATCCAACGGCACAGTATAACGATGTACAGACATTCCAGAAACACACGAACACAGTGATGGGAACAGGAACCGAAACATGACTAGACACAGGTACAGGGATACAGATGGAAACTAGGACTAAGGCAGGAACAGACACAGGTACAGATATGAACATAGACTGGAGCCCAGGACTGATGAAGTTCAAAGTCTGTGGAACCAGCCTGGGCAAAGTTTAAGGGGCTGGAGGAGGAGACCTTGAAGCAGGTCTGGGACCTGATGACCTGGGTGTGCGCTTAGTTCTGGGAGCGGGCACAGGATCAGAGGTGGCTGGAGCCTCGAGCACAGGATCAGAGGTGGCCGGAGCCGCGGGCGCAGGATCAGAGGCGGCCGGCGCAGCGGGCACTGGAGCTGAAGCAGTAGGTACCACATGAGCGGCAAGCACTGCAGGCACAGGAGCGGCGGGCACCGCTGGCACTGGAGCTGAAGCAGGGGCAGCGGGTGCTGCTGGAGCTGGTACCGGGGCAGGATTTTTTGGTAGACAGCAAAATGATTTCATTCTTCACAACAAGTCTTCCAGGTTCTGAAGCAGGAAGCCCCAGACCATCACACCTCCACCACCATTGTTTACTGTAGGTATGATGTTCTTTTTCTGAAATGCGGTGTTCCTTAATGACAGATAAAATGGAACACACAACTTTTGTCTTGGGAATCAACAAGATGTTTTCTGGCACAACTGAGACGAGCCTTAATGTTCTTTTTGCTCAAAAGTGGTTTTTGTCTTGGCACTCTGCCAACGTAGGCCATTTTTTCCCAGTCTCTTTCTTATGGTAGATTCATGAACACTGACCTTAACTGAGTCCTGCAGTTCTTTAGATGGGGTCTTTTGTGACCTTTTGGATGACTCGTTACTGCTTTTCTTTGGGAAATTTTTAATTTTGGTTGGCTGGCCACTTCTCGGATGGTCCAACACTGTTCCACGTTTTCGCCATTTTAGGATAATGGCTGTTACTGTGGTTCGCTGGAGTCCTTTAGAAACTTTAGAAATGGTAGTAATAGAACCAAGTTACTTTCTCTTTCCTGAATTCCTGAATTTCTTTGGATATTAGCATGATGCCTAGCTTTTAAATATATCGTTTTTTTTTTTTTTTTGGGGGGGGGGGGGGGGGGGTGTTCTTACTCAATAATAAAAAAAAATCTTCATTTAATAACTGGATTTTGTGTTTATTTGTGTCGTCTTTGACTAATACTTACATTTGATTGAAGATCTGAAACAGAGACAAAACATGCAAAAAACAAGAAACACTTTTATACATTATTGTATTTGCCAATCTGTATTATTAAGCACACCAGGTTCCACCAGCTACATAGACTTGAGCAATAAATGTTGCTAAACACAGTGGTCAGTCTTGTTTACTCAGTGTTTGTCTAATATACGGTTCTGTAACATTAGAATAGCAATGGGCATTACTTAAATATTAAATATAACTGTACCAAGTAAGAGTATATTGTTACTGTCCAATGAAAAACAAGTATCTCCAAAACAGCAGGCAAGAGATAAAAACTTCTTACCTTTTAATAGAAGTCAATGTAAAAAAGTTTATTTCAGTTTATTTCAGTTTTGGAGAATTTCTATTGGTGCTTAGTTGAGTTCATTTGAAAATTACTAGTTACTACATTCAGCGCTCTACTGCTAATATTATGAAATAAATGCTTCCAAACAAAATAGCTCTAATTTAATCTAATCTTACATTGCTTCCACAGCTCCATCACCTTATGATTCTAACTTTGACCCTTGTTACAACCACACTGTTCTCAATGAAGACGAAACATACATCAGCCCTACTGGAATGATAACCCTGGTCATGACGACACCACTGTTGAGTGGGAGGGATGGTACCGGTTTTATCTCCAAGGAAGAAGTGCTCAGATATCTGAGGGATGTGTGAGCTACAGCAGATGTGGTGGTCATACTCCACTGGTGCTTGGTGGCTCTCACCCACGAGAACAGGATGGCATTGTTACACGAAGTGTTCTGGCGTTCTCTGATACCAACTGCAATTCATCGTCCCAATCCAAACCAATCCAAGTGAAGGCCTGTCCAGGACATTACTATGTCTACAAACTCGTCAGGCCAGATGTGTCCAATGTAGTGCCAACATACTGCGCAGGTACATTAATGATATCCATTTTCATTTGAAGAACAAAAGATTTAAAAAGGTACAGTGCTAGATGAAACCAGATGACAAATCATTGGTATGAAAAAGTTTGGGCACCCCTGATAATTTTCATGATTTTCCTTTATAAAGTGCATCCGGAAAATATTCACAGTGCTTCACTTTTCCCACATTTTGTGACGTTACAGACTTATTCCAAATTGTATTAAATTAATGACCATGTGAAAAAAGTTTTCTTAAGAGTTCTGAAAATTTATAAAAAATAAAAAACTAAGAAATCACATTTACTTTTAATACTTTGTAGAACCACCTTTGGCAGAAGCTACAGCTTCAAGTGTTTTTGAATATGATGCCACAAGCTTGGAACACCTCTCTTTAGGCAGTTTTGACCATTCTTCTTTGCAGTACCTCTGAGGCTCCATCAGGTTGGATGGGAGACGTCTGTGCACAGCCATTTTCAGATCTCAGGACTCTGGCTGGGCCACTCCAGGACATTCACGGAGTGGTCCTGAAGCCACTCCTTTGAGATCTTGGCTGTGTGCTTCTGATCGTTGTCCTGCTGAAAAATGAACCTTCGCCCCAGTCTGAGGTCAAGAGCGCTCTGGAGTAGGTTTTCATCCAGGATGTCTCTGTACATTGCTGCATTCATCTTTCCCTCTATCCTGACTAAGTCTGCCAGTTCCTGCTGCTGAAAAATATCCCCATAGCATGATGCTGCCACCACCATGCTTGACTGTAGGGATGGTATCGGCCTTGTGATGAGCAGTGCCTGGTTTCCTCCAAACGTGACGCCTGGCATTCACACCAAAGAGTTCAATCTTTGTCTCATTAGACCAGAGAGTTTTGTTTCTCATGGTCTGAGAGTCCTTCAGGCGCCTTTTGGCAAATTCCAGACTGGCTGCCTTGTGCCTTTTACTAAGGAGTGGCTTTGGCCTCGCCACTCTGCCATACAGGCCTGATTGGTGGATTGCTGCAGAGATGGTTGTCCTTCTGCAAGGTTCTCCTCTCTCCACGGAGGAACGCTGGAACTCTGACAGAGTGACCATCGGGTTCTTGGTCACCTCCCTGACCAAGGCCTTTCTCCCCCGATCGCTCAATTTAGACGGCCGGCCAGCTCTAGGAAGAGTCCTGGTGGTTCCAAACTTCTTCTATTTACAAATGATGGAGGCCACTGTGCTCATTGGGACCTTCAAAGCAGCAGAAATTTTTCTGTATCCTTCCCCAGATTTGTGCCTCGAGACAATTTTGTCTACAGGCAATTCCTTTGACTTCATGCTTGGTGTTTGCGCTCTGACATGCAGTCAACTGTGGGACCTTATATAGACAGGCGTGTGCCTTTCAAAATCATGTCCAATCAACTGGATTTCCCACAGGTGGACTCCATTTAAGCTGTAGAAACAGCTCAAGGATGATCAGTGGAAACAGGATGCAACTGAGCTCAATTTTGTGCTTCATGGCAAAGGCTGTGAATACTTATGTAAATGTGATTTCTTAGTTTTTTATTTTTAATACATTTTCAGAACTCTCAAGAAAACTTTTTTCACATGTTC
>NW_026040048.1:1660000-1722500 GCF_023375975.1 Astyanax mexicanus | reverse complement strand
GATTTATACAAGATTAACATTTGTCATAACCCTTATCTCTGCATAAGCATGATTGCATAAAAAAACATTAAATGTTAAGAGAAAACAAGATCTTCATCACAAACAGGTGAAACGACACCAGATGTGTCTAATTCTCACCCTGTGGTTTCAGGAAAAAATAACATATAATAATAAAAACAGCAAACAACTAAATCTTGCTGCGTGAAATCATATTAAATCTAGTGTTTATATCTCACGTTTTAATATTGCTCCTTTTTCTTAAGGGATATTTTACCATTCAAATTATTTATTTATTTATTTTTGTTAATATAACGTCATTTGTCCTGTGAGATTGTCTTATTAAGTTGCCAAAGACATTTTTATCAATCCCGCCAATATTCCACCAATATTCTACTCATTCAGAATGGGGGTTTGGTGTAAAATTGTGCTTGATTTTAAAGAGGCTTACACACTCTGCACAGAGCTTGCGATTTCTTTACGGTGTTGATGAACAGAAGCTCATGAAGCCATGACTTAACATCCAAACTCACCAGTGAACAACACATGTCAACTGAGTTTTATATGAAATAATGGACTATTTTTTTTTTGCTGCACAACAGCCTGGACCCATGTATCCCTCCACTATTTTAATGATATGCGATAATAAATACAGGTTTTCAACCCATAATCTTCTCAGAACTCTGGTAAAACAGTTTGTAGTCATAAGCATTGGGTGGTGAAGTTTCTCTAGAATGTAGCATTTCACACCAAACCCACTCTGAATGACTCTGTTCACATATGAATATATGTAGAGAATTTGCTGAATGGATTACTTTTTTTAAATAATAAAAATAGCTTGCTAATATACAGTAGAGGCCGATAGTTTGGACACACCTTCCCTTTTTAATGCTTTTTTATGAATATTTACATTGTAGATTCTCACTGAAGGCATCAAAACTATGAATGAACACATGTGGAGTTTTATGTACTCCACACAGTCACCGGACCTGAACCCAATCCAGATGGTTTGTGGTGAGCTGGAGCACAGAGTGAAGAAGGCAAAGGAGCAGCAAGTGCTAAACACCTCTGGGAACTCCTTCTTTCCTTCAAGACTGTTGGAAAACTTTTCATTTCAGGTGGACACCTCTTGAAGCTCATTGAGAGAATGATGCCGAAGGTGTGCAAAGCAGTAATCAGAGCTAAGGGTGGCTTTTATTTATTTTGAAGAAACTACAATATACAACATGTTTGTTTTTTAGTTATTTCACCTTTTTTATTAAGTACATAAAACTCCACATGTGTTCATTCATAGTTTTGATGCTTTAGTGAGAATCTCCAATGTAAATAGTCATGAAAATAAAGAAAACGCATTGAAAGAGAGAAAGTGTGTCCAAACTTTTGGTCTGTACTGTAAAGAGAAGGGGAATATAAAGTTGGGAGTCTTGCCCATGGACTCTTACTGATGTAGAGTTGTGGGCTCGTCCAATCTGTGAAGGAGATGGCAGTGTTGTTACATTGTTACACGCTTGTTACAGTATTTAAGATGATTTCACTTGCAGGATTTTGTGTTTTTACAGTGATAGTAATTAGCTTTGATCTGCAGAGCCCCCGAAAGGACATGGCACGAATAACAAATCACATATGTTTAAGTAAAAAGAAAACCTCTGCCTGTTAAATGACTGTAGATGATTTTATTAATCTGATTATCTCGAAATAGATATATCCAGACAATAATAGGAAAGACATAAGTGCATTACCCACCCTCGCCACTATTATCACCCCAAATTCACTGTACATGTTTATGGATGTTATGAGGTTAATTCAGCCATTTTCATTATTATAAAGAAAATTGAATTCTTTAATTTTTATTTGCATTTTATGTCATACTGGGGGGCAAACACAAGGGCATTGTTTCATTGCTCGCAACCCAACACCACTATACTGTGATCTCAGCCCAGAGGCGAAGTCACATGACTGCAGTACTGTGCGAAACTCATAGGCGACAAACGTAAAAAGCAGGTAAAAGTGTCCCAAATCTAATCTTTTATTCCATATGTGACACAGATGTTTTATTATACGTGTTATTATTTGTGTGAACAGCAAATGCACCTTGAATCTGCCATTTTCAATTATGATTTGTGCCATTTAAATTGTTTGGTATTAAAATCTAATACGTATCAGATTTGCTGCTTTGTCTGAATGGCCAAATCAGAATTTATGAGAAGAGACAAAATGTCATGAGAAGAATTCTCAGTGATGAGCACAGGATGAAACCAAAACTTCATGTGAAGTGCTGTAGTGTTTAACACAAGTGCATCAGTTACACAGCATGAACTGTCAAAATGTCAGATGTGGGTGACATAAAAAAGATATTACTGGTCTAAGCGCTGCCACTATGATCGGGAGATCGCCGGTTCGAATCCTGTTTATGTAGCTTGCCATCAGCTACCAGAGCCCTGAGAGAGCACAACTGGCCTTGCTCTCTCTGGGTGGGTAGATGGTACTTTATCCTCACATCAATCCAAAAGGGTGATGTTGCACAGCACAAGGCGCCTGTATCGGAACTGAGTCGCTGCGCTTTCCTCCAAACGAGCTTTGATGCTACTCGGTAATGCTGCATCAGAAGCAGTGAGTAACACAAATGCAATAGTTACTTTTACTGGTAATGAGTTACTTTTATAGTGGAGTAACTTTTTTGAGAAGTAACTAGTAACTATTACTAATTACTTTTTCAAAGTAACGTGCCCAACACTGATCAGCAGCAGTTTAAAAAAAGGGTGGTGGCTGACTTCACATGTATCGGAGGAAGCATGTGCTAGTCTTCACCCTCCTGGTGTGTTGGGGCATCACTAGTGATAGAGGGAGTCCTAATGAGTGGGTTGGTAATTAGCCATGTAAATTGGGGAAAAAAGTGGAAAAAGATTAAATAAAATTAAATAAAACAGAAAAGATAGTATGAACAGCCTAAAATAAACACTAGATTTGAGCCACTTTTACCTGCTGTGTGAATGCAGCTATAAATGCACTCACAGACAGACAGACTGACAGACTGACGTGAGTCAACCCAGGCTTGTTTATTTACACACAAGCGCACCAATTACTCCCAGACACTGCCTCTCTAACCCTGTCTGAGTCTCCAGTATGAGTCTGCTGGCGAGCACTGAAACACTTAACAAGCACACATCATAATCTTCTTCATTTATTATCCTGAGATAATATCTAGTCAAGTCATTTCACAGACAGAAGGTTTTTTTTTTTACCCATGTTTATTTTTCCCTCTTCATGTACTTTTGGGTTCTCTGTATTGACCTGTTTTTTTGATTGGCTTAAAACTTCCTATACATGCTGGTAGGTTCAATCTGATTGCTCGCAGATTTGGAGTGTTTTAATTGCAGCTAAAAGACATCATTATCATGAAAAAATCTGATACTTTATCTTTTCCAGACCCCCCGCACTGCTATGCAGAACCAAAACTACCAAAAAAAATAAAATAAATAAATAAATAAAAACTTAAGTAAATCACTCAAAATAAGCAATATGGTGATTAAAACAGTAAAGAATAAAATGAATACATATACATAAAAATAAATATCTAAATAGTTTCTTTATTAACATTTGTTTAATTTTCTTTTGATTTATTTGTTTATTTATTTGCATAACTATTTATTTCTGCATTCATTTATTATCTGATTTATTTATTTCTGCATTCATTTATTTCCCGATTTATTTATTTCTGTTTTTCCTTGTCCTTATGATAATGTTAATGAAGGGGTGTTTTTTTCACATACAGGCTTAGCAATCAAGCCCAGAGAGAGAGGAGCTGATATGAGCAGAAGAGTCCAGGAGCCAAAGAAGCGAGACATGTACAATCGATCTAGGGTATCTGACATCGATCAACCAATAGGAATGCTGAGACACCGTGACATCATTACTAGACAGACCCTTCATTATCATATAAGGACAAGGAAAAACAGAAATAAATACATTGGGAAATAAATTCATGCAGAAATAAATAGTTATGTAAATAAATAAACAAATGAATCAAAAGAAAAATTAAACAATGTTATTAAAGAAACCCATAAATAACAGTTTATTAAGATATTTATTTTTATGTATGTATATTTATTTTTATATTAATTATAATTATTCTTTACCATTTTAATCACCATTTTACTTTTATTGAGTGATTTATATACGCTTTTATTTATTTAATTGTTTATTTTTTATTTGGGTAGTTTTGGTCCTCCATACACTGCAGAATCTTTTATATTTAAAAGCTTCCAAAATTTCCTTAAACTCTTAGAGAGTCTCAAAAATCTAAGCTTTTCTTTCCCTGATATATTGATCTGATCCCAAACTAGGAGGAGATGACCCAGGTGGTATAACCTTAATAATAAGCAGGCAGAGGAGGACAAAATACCAACAGCTATCTGATAGTAGAAAAATTGGTAATAAAATAAGTTTAATAAATTAATAAACTCCAATTAATAAACTCTAAAAGATTTGATTTAAAAAGGGTCAAAAGGAGACAAGTCCTATACATTTTACACATCCCTCCAAGAATTGTAGCTATCTGTGCTATTCAATATCTCAAATAAAGGTTAAGAATGCGTCTCTGGTTAGCTGAGTATCCGCCTCTGCCTGCAGGTGGTTTTATTAATTAGGGTATTTAGTCTGATTTCAGTTAAACATGACTTATTTCAACTTTCGTATTCATAGAAAGTAGAAATACACCTCATATGAATCCTGTATTCCTAATGTATCATAAATATAACATTTATAATGCATAATATAGCATACATTATACATATAATGACCATCATAAGCTTGCATAATAACATAAGAACATAGAACATACTGATATAAGGCATTATAATATAAGGGAGGTTTCATGGCTAAATTGGAGCAGCCTGGTGGCCAATCTTCATTAACTGCACATTGCACCAGTAAGAGCAGAGTGTGAAGGTTTAATTAGCAGGGTAAGAGCACAGTTTTGCTCAAGATATTACAATGCACACAACATTATGGGTGACATACCAGAGTTCAAAAGAGCACAAATTGTTCGTGCATGTCTTGCTGGAGCATCTGTGACCTAGACAGCAAGTCTTTGTGATGCATCAAGAGCCACAGTATCCAGGGTAATGTCAGCATACCACCAAGAAGGACCAACCATATCCAACAGGATTAACTGTGGACGCTGTAAGAGGAAGCTGTCTGAAAGGGATGTTCGGGTGCTAACCCGGACTGTATCCAAAAAACATAAAACCACGGCTGATCAAATCACGGCAGAATTCAATGTGCACCTCAACTCTCCTGTTTCCACCAGAACTGTCTGTCAGGACAATAAATTATTGTGGTCTAAAACCAGGTGTTTCAGTTTCATTGTTCAACCCCTGTATGTCACTATGTTTTATTAGTTATCGTTCTTATATGTTACTATGCAAGCTTATGGTGGTCATTATAACATATTCTCTACACAATATACAACAATATAAATACAGGATTCACAGAAAGAGTTACTAAAAGTTTTAAGGGAAAGTATATTAAGATTTCATTAAAACTGCTAAACAAGCTAACAGTAGGTTGCACTGGACTGTCCAAATCATTTTCTTTCAACGTTTGACTAAATAAGTTCAGAAACCCACCAGGTATCTCCTCAAAGCCTGGCTTTCTTCTGTATTCAACGGTTGCCCAAAGCACAGATCTCACCAATAAAGTCACTGTTATTTCCTTGGTTAAAGTCAAGATTCATATAGGAGAATCCAGACCAAAGTTCAGCACTTTAGTGCAGCGTCTGCTCCTTATTAATAAGCCCTTATATAAATGAGAATTTAACAAACTTATCTAGAGTTAAAAGGTACAGCATTACAACGTTATGTAAATACATAGCAATCAAAGCACTAAACGAATGGAAAACGACACATTTCATTATACACTGTACACCATCCCTTTGATTGGTAACTAATGTTTCATCCGAGCATTTAGTTACAATGCATTATTAAAAGTGATTATATGAAACATTATTTACTATACATAGCACAAGCTTCGAACATGGCAAGACGTATTTAAAGATCGGAAAGGGAAATGTCAAAAGTGCGCTGGAACACTGGAAGCACTTCAACTTGCGTTCGTCAGATGCTACAAGTTTAGTGTTACTTCCGTTTTTGTTTTGTTTTTTGTTTTGTTTTTTTACGAACACTGTACAAAAAAGAAAAACCAGTTAAATCATACACAATGTATTGCTAGACAAGAGACGCAAGCGTATCTACCCCATCACGCAGGATCTGGGTAAAGGACGCTTGCGTTTTTAGGAAGCTTTAAAAACAACAGTCATTGAGTCATTTTAGGTGCTACAATGGAATCAGGAGAGATTGATTAAGTACTAATCCCTGATGCTTAGAAACTCCACAAACGAACAGTCGATATTTGCTCCATCGAGACATCAGAGCAGCATCGGAGACGTTTGTGTACTCTGCTCAAACTCTTCTGATTTCATTTTTTTTGGTCCTGCACCTGCTAGCACTGCATTAAATAACTTAATTAATAAAGAATTGCAAGCCTTAGTTAAGTTATTTAACATTTATGCTCAGTAGTTCTGTCTAAAATAATCCTGACGTGAAGTCACTTGTTGCTTAGACTCTGAAAGTTATTGCCAGAGAAATTCTCAACCTCAAAAAAAAAAACACTTTCCTCAATCCTCTGGCATTAGAGCATTGAGGATTGGCCTTATCATCACAGCTCCCCCTACTGTCTGGAGGCAGCAAAGTCATAGATGTATATGCAGAGAGATGCAGAGTTTTTACAGGGAAGCAAGTTCCTTTCAAAAGCCTTCTGAAGGTCGACCCCAAAACACGTTCCAGCCAATAACGTTGCTTTTTCCTTGCATGGGTTGCATGTACTGTAATTGGCTCATCTCAGAGCTTCTGTCTGGTTGGATGGTTGCTGTGAGTCGAGGTGGCCGGTGGCCTTGTTTGTCCTTGGCGAGCCACAGGCTCACCCGAGGCCAAAAACAACCCCCTGGAGGCATCTCCATGGAGACAATACCACAGATCATAGCAGGTCCAGATAATTAGATCACATGGCCAGATTCAGCATAGACCCGCAAGACTGCATTAATGCAACCCTGTGTCAATCAGGTTGTTTAAAAATGGACTTCGGTCTGGGAAAACTCAACAACTGCATTTCCTGCAGATCTGACCTGGCAGTTTGTCTCACATTGGAAATGAACTCTTTCTCAAAATAGCGCTGGAGACAGAGAATGAGAGAGGGAAGGAGGGAGGATGGGAGAATGGGAGGGAGGGAGATGTACATGGGTTTCACTGGAGAATCTTTTGGAGACCATTCGTTCAGGTAGTAAGACGTTGTCGAGTTACACAGTCGGCGCTTTGATTTTCCAATTCTGTCTCGTCCTTCGTTGGGAAGTGGTCCAAATCAATAAATCCCTCAAGCGGTGTTCTTACATCCCTTATTATCCTGTAACAGTCAAGATCTGCATATCATCTACATCCTCTACGGCTCTCTGGAAATCTCTCTTTGCCAATCCTGTAGAGGTCAAAATGTCTTATTGCTCTAGTCTGAAAAGACTGAATTCGCAGAGATTGCATCAATTATGCCATTTGTCAGACAGGGAGAGGAATGAGAATCATGAATGTGACAGAAAGAGGGAATGAGAATCATGAATCTTTTAGGGAGAAACCCGTGGCGTAGCTTCCCTTTTGTAGTACGTCCTTTTACTGCAGTGCTACGCTTCTTGCAGTCATGCAGTTTCGTATTCATGCTGGTCTCGTGGCAGAGTGTGTGTCTGCGTCTGGCTCTAGAGGAGATGCAGGATCTGAAGTTTCTGGCTCTGCCGTGTTAAAGATGGGCCATCATTAATTACAGCGCCCCCTGCAGTGCCGTGCCAACGAGTCAGTCAGACGTGTAGCTTGGAACAGCTTGGAAGGGCTGAGATCCAGCAGCAGCGGCAGCCATCACTCATCCACCCCTGCCTGGGAAATGCTAACATCTGATCTACTCTGCCCTCACAGAGGTTAGCGTAGAATAGCACAGCCTCAACCCATCCTTCAAAGAGGCTTCCATAGAGTAGAATCCACCCTGACCCTGGGCAGAAAGTTATGTATAGGAGAGCTTCTAATTATTTATCAAGAGGAAACTGCTGGCTTGGGTGCTCTGGGTCACGTTTTTTATAGGGTAATCTGATGGGTATTATCATGCAGATGTTAAAGATAGAGAGAGGTAGAGTTCAACAAGCTCAAAATAGCTGCATTCTTTCACGCCCGTATCGAGCGTTCTCTGTGTGAACAAGATGTCAGTCTCAAAAGGGAATTACTCACTTTTAGCAAGTGCGTCATGTCTGCTGCTAGCAATAAATTAACTGAGGTGAAATCATCTAAGGTGCGCATGCATATATAAGGATTGTTAACATGCTCATCCCTGAAAGGAGACAGATATATCCAACAGTGTCTCCAACAGAAAGGAAGAGCAGTCTCTCCTGAACTCCTTAACCGAGACTTTAGCCCCTCTGTTGCTATGATACCCTGATCTCCTCAGGCAGCTCTTGTCCCTGGCACTGCTCCTGTGTATCTGAGCTCGGTGACCTTGAGTCTACCTGTGCACTTTGCCTTTTTGCAGGGGGTAGGAAAAGAAAAGCAGAAACACAAATAGCAACAGCTGGAGAGAGGCTGTGATGGCTACACCCTGGAGTGATGTCAAGAGTGCCTTTGTCCCTCTCGACCTCAAAGTCTTTAGAGTACCTGACCTGACTAAAAGAAGAGTTTTCAAACTGTTCCTGTCTCACTGCAAGTTTTGTGAAGTTGTGGAGCCACCAAAATCACACCCAATCACAACCCAACCCTTAACTCTAGTAGCACCCAGTTAACACCTTAATGACACTCAACTGTTTGTCTACAATTGATTTTTAGCCAACCTTACTTTTATTAAAGCTATATTCAGCTCTGTTTTAAACCCTATAGCCTAATATACCTAAGCCTTCTCCCCAAACCAATAACACCTAATCCAATCAATGGCTATCCCTGTTCTAAACCATTTATAACCACAAACTCTAACAACAATGCAAAATTCCTAAACCTATCCATGCCCAACCCTGTTCCTTCACAGCTCTTCTCCTTCCTCACCTTTCTCAGTCCTATGCTCTAGATCTGTCTGAGTGATGTCTCCCAGTGTGTCATCCAGAGGTTGTTGAGAACTGACAGCCCAATTGTTCTGTCCAGACGGGTGTGTGAGGAGTGGGATGTTGGGCTTTGAGAATGCCCCGTTCTGGCAGTGCAAGTCACCACACTTTGGGACGACTTAACACAGGTCTTGAGATCGTGGAGACCAGACAACCGAGAGACACAGGGGGAGTTAGAGAAACAAGACGTCCAGGAAATCCCAAAGATCAAAGAAAGAGAGAGAGAGAGTCGTGACTGGTTCTCTCCTCTTCCAGTTCTCTCCAACAGTAAAGAAAATTATGACAACTACCAACTTTACTTTTATCTTAATAAAACCAATTCCAAGCACACACGTTATTTTATAATCTCCTCCTTTCTCCTCTTCCTCCACAATTCCCTCGTCCTCTCCCTCTCCCCATCGTGACTCCAGCTCTGCGTTCACACGGTCACCTCTGTCTTGCTGTTTGTGGGCAGCCCCTTGTGTTTTGGGAGGAGGTGAGGGGATTGTCCGTACCCCAGAGGCTGAGAGAACAGCTCTGGCAGCGTCTCTATGCTAAACTGCCGCTTGTTGGAGTAGGCCTGGCGCCGGCTGTTGGGGTGCGACTGCGGTGGTTGCGGCTGGCCCATGAGGGGCACCTGATGCTGGACAGGGCTTTTGCTGGGGTCCCAGGCTTTGAAGGCCGAGCTGGAGGTGAGCGGGTGGGTGTTGGTTTTGGAGATCTTGGGCTTGGGGAACTGGGCGGGCGTGATGGTGATGGCGAGGGGGGCGTGGATATCCGGAGGCGGCAGGAAGGGCTTGTCTTTGGGATGGAAGGCGATGGGTTGGAAGGTTGCGGGAGAAGACTGGCGGTGTGTGTAGTCCACCATGGGATAACTCTTGTAATAGTCTCTGGCAGCCGTATCTGCAAAGCAGAGAGAAAGGGAGGGTTAGAGAATGGTACAAAGTGTTCAGTGATATACAGCCCAGAGTATTGACATTCTCTGCCATCTATTACATAAGCCACAGTCGGGGATTTCAGACCAATGTTATATAGTATAGAACTGCAAGCAACTTCCCAGAAGCACCACTGGAAACTGTTGTTTGGAAGATAAATGAAGCATGAACATTTGACAGCTCTAAATGTCTGTAAAAGATTGGATCAAAACATCTATTGCAACAAAATTATCTTTCTAAAGGTTTTCTAAAGGTTGTTGATGTATTACGGATTACAGATGCATTTCAGACCAGTTGGTTCTTCATGATAAATAGAAACAAACTCTAACAAACTGATCTAATTTTACAAGGAAAAGTAAAGTAAATAATCAAATACAGAACATTGCTGGAAATAAAGCAATCCCATGTGAGAGTTTATTAATTTCAGTAAATAAATAGAAAAACAAATAAATATCAATGGATACAAGAAGATCAGCTGCTTATTGGGGGACACTGGTAGAACCAAAAACAGTTCCTCACTTAATAAACTTATGAAGTTGAAGATGTTGTTTGAATTTATATTGAAAAAGTGCAATGCAACATTCCTTAGTCCGTCTTTTCTATTGGCTCCTGTAAACCTTTATTTGCAAAAAAAAAAAAAAAAAACGTGCTCACCATCAGTGTGTAGTCTTGCCCCCCAGCCCTACGTTCCTCTGGGTATGCAGTTAATTCAGTTAATACTTAATATAATGGTTGACTGCTTGCCTACATTGTTGTAGGTCATAAGAGCAAGTTACCAGTTTTTTTACAGAATACAGTATATACAGTAAAATACTGTTTAAATAAATGACAGTAGATGCACTGTAAAATAACAGTACAATACTTTTGGTGTAGCTCACCTCCATTCTCCCACAGCGTTCCGAGATCGCGTTTGCCCAAACACCCTTCAGACTGGGTGACATGGGGCATAATTTGCCCTGATAAATCGTTTTTTCTATCGCTTTTCAGCTCAAGGTAGCTCCACTCCTTCTTGCTAGAATCCGGAGAGCTCTGACATTTAAAACAAGGCATTAATAACTTAAAAAGTGCACAAGAAGCTTAGCAGCTTAGAAGCGTAGCAGCCGGCGCCAGGAGTAATGGCGGCGCTCGGAGCTGAAGCTAGCGTTATGGGAAGTAAACAGTGTTTTTAAAAAGCTTCTTGTGCACTTTTTTAATTATTAATGCCTCGTTTTAAATGTTAGGGCTCTCTAGATTCTAGCAAGGAGGTGTGGAGCTATTTTGAGTCTGGATAACAGTGGAAAAAAGCTTTTATCAGGGCAAATTATGCCCTGTTTCACCCAGTATAAAGGGTGTTTGGACAAACTGTTACAATTTCTGGATCTCGGACCGCTGTGGGAGAACAGAGGTGTGCTTTTCAACAAAGGTAAGTACTTTTTTATCATGTTTTACTACAGCAAAAGTCCATTTTACACCAGAGTTCTCCTATAATGACTGTAGCTTTACAGGACAATGTTTTACAGTGAGTTAATTCTCTATTCTATTCCCTGGCTTTAATATTGACTTGTGTTAAAGCCTGTGTGTGTTGTGAGCCTTACAAAGGCGACGTCTTAAAAAGGCAGAAGTACGATTTAATCACGAGCAGCTGAGAATCACTGGTTCTGACGCAAGCCCGAATGCCCCAGGGTTTCTCTTCAACATACACTCACACACACAAGCCAAGGCTTTGCCCCCAGTTAACATGGAAATGAATCCGGAATCTAAAATGCTAAAACGAATCTCTCACGGGCAGCGTCTGCCGGAGAGAGCTCTCTCAGATAAGAACAGCAGCAGCAGAGCTTGTGGAGCTCCAGGTTTCTTGCTACAGCTGAGGATTTATTGTTGCACAGATGCAACATTCTGAAAATAAACACCATCAGTCATTACAGGTGGAGCATTTACGCTTTACGCTTTTATTTATATGCTCATTTAGGCCTTGGTTCAGACAGGAAGCTCTGCAGTCACAATAGCTAAAATATGCACCTGTGATTCAGTTTAACCAAAACTAAAATTTAAATCATCATGAAAATCTCTTGTGACCTGTAATATTGTTATACTGTCAGGTGTAGCAAGAGAGGAGACGCAGAGAATCGACACAAATGCGATTTATTTATTTACAAACAGGAAAATAAAAGAAAACTTAACAAAGATACACAGATACAATATGACTGGATAAAAAGAAACAACTTTACTGATGTGAAAAATGCACAAGAACCGACAAACAAACGCTGAAACAAAGGGGCAATATACAGCTCTGGAAAAATAGAGACACTTAAAAATGATGAGTTTCTTTGATTTTACAGAACTGAAAACCTCTGGAATATAATCAAGAGGAAGATGGATGATCACAAGCCATCAAACCAAGCTAAACTGCTTAAATTTCTGCACCAGAAGTGTAAAGCATAAAGTTATCCAAAAGCAGTGTGTAAGACTGGTGGAGGAGAGCATGCCAAGATGCACGACAACTGTGATTAAAGACCAGGGTTATTCCACCAAATATTGATTTCTTATGAATATGAACTTGTTTTCTTTGCATTATTTGACGTCTGAAAGCTCTACATCTTTTTTGTTTGTTATTTCAGACATTTCTCATTTTCTGCAAATAAATGCTCTAAATTACAATATTTTTATTTGGAATTTGGGAGAAATGTTGTCTGTAGTTTATAGAATAAAACAACAATGTTCATTTTACTCAAACATAAACCTATAAATAGCAAAATCATCAGAGAAACTGATTCAGAAACTGAAGTGGTCTCTTATTTTTTTCCAGAGCTGTATACACGAAAGAGAACAGGAAACACCAGGGGAGAGGTAATGAGGGGACGGAGCTACAAATGACACGTAGGAGCACTGAAGAAAAAGGCAGAGACAAGGAGAACACCGAGCCAAGAGCAAGAAAGCACATGGCTAGAAAAAACACACACAGGAACACAGAGATAGAAAAGGACGGACAGAAAACAGGACAAAAACGTGACAAATACCTGTAATATGCTCTATGCACACACATCTGCCCATTTTAATACACAATTTCTGCATCATTTACTGAATTGAACAGACTGGTCAAAAAAATATCAAATCGAATCAAATCACAATCAGATTTGTCACATGCACACTTATGTGTAGTTAGGCCTGAGATGAAATGCTTTCCCAACAGTCTGGTCATATAGAAATACAAGATAAAATGACAAGATGGATACAAAAAGAAGAAATTTTAAATATTATCATATGAAAATATCATATTTTAAATATCAATCCAAACACAAGGTTAATAAGTCACAGAAGTTCAGAGGGTAGATTACTTTATTTTTATATTGAAATATAGATTAAATCTCATGACTAGCTTTCATTGAATATACTGTATTTTTCGCACTATATGACGCACCAGATTATAAGACACACTATTTATAAATGTGTATTTTCTGGTCTATTTTCATACATAAGACACACTAGTAAGTAACAGGGGTGTCGCCATGTTTACCTTATAATTCAGCAGGTCTCGCTGCTGGGTGGTGGTGAGGGTGTAACTAAGTAAAGTAAAGCTAAGCTAAGTAAACAAAACTGCAGTTCTTAAAAAAAACAAGCACTGGGCGTTCACTTACACATATTTCTCTCCTAAAAACTGTTTGTTTGGGTGAGCAAAGCACTCCTGTTTATTTACAGTAAGCTTAGATTATCAGATTTCCACTAAGGCTAGCTGCGGTTAGTGGCTAATGCTGCCCGACAGCGCTACACTGAGGAACCCTGAGTGTTCCGGTAAGACAGGGTGCTATCAGCTAGCGGTTAATTCCATGTAGCTTGTTTTAACACAGTAAACATGCAGACTACAGTCCAATATACTCACCTCTGAGTGGCAAAAGTGCTAGCGCTGTGGTTAGCGGCTAATGCTAATGATACCCCAGCAGTGCTAGCCAGGGTTAGCAGCAGGCTACAGGCCAATAACACTCACCTCTGTTCTAAGTTAAAAAAAAAAAATCCCATTATGATTATCTTACGCTGATTTTTTTTAAATATATATTTTTAAAAGTTGTATAAAAAGTATATAATGTATAATATAATATATGTATGTATTATATGTATGTATAATAAAAATAAATTTATCACTGACTAGGATGTGAGAATGCTACACTGAGAATTGTGAATTGTATTGTGTTTTCCAATCTGTTAAATAGATCAGAGCATATCTAAACATGAATTAATATTTTTTTTTTTAAATAGAAACTTGCAAAAATATAAAATATGCGCAAAAATATCCATATATTTAAATGTGTCTCGAGTAGATGACATCACCAAAAACATCATTTGACCAGGGGTGTCCAAACGTTTGTGTGAAAGAGGATAATTCATCCAGAAACCCACACACAGCGTAATGCCCGAGAGTCTAACGGAATGCATTACGGCTTCCACCGCGCCGAATACATTAGCATTCCTGATACTATTAGCCTGTGTGATGTGAGGTCACCTGAGAAATCTGGACTTTGAAACATTAGATCAGATCGGATCAGAGCGGCCGCTTCGTTTTGGTGAAGTCATCGCTGCACGTTAGCCTATTAGCGTCAGTGAGAGAGTGCGTCAGTGTGTTAGCAGCAGTGATAGCCGGGCGCTGCGTGTTAGCGTATGTTAGCGGTAGCGGCAGTCAGGGTAGAGTGGGTTAAGAATAGAGTGTGTTAGCCTGTCAGTTTGGATTAGCTCATCTCGGCTGAGTGCTGCTCGGTGAGGTCACCGCCGCTAGCATCAGTGCCCTCAGACACTAACAACCTTGCTCCTCTCTTTTTTTTTGTCTTTTTTTTTTGTCTAAGTGGAAAAAGGAAAAATAAAATCACTCTTGTTTACACCCCCCCCCCCCCCCATAATCCCTCTCCAGTCCGATCTCACTATTGATTCCATCAAAATCATCACACAGAGACGGAATAGCTGCTGACAAGTCAAGTGTGTGTATCAGTATGAGTGTGTGTGTGTTCTGTTAAACATATATGACAGCAGATGCGAACCAACTGAGGCCTCTGCTCTGTCCAGATTGCCTCAGACCGCTCGGATACGAGGGAACTCATCTGTAGTAATTGTAGGAATGCAGCGGCGGCGGCAGCACGGACTGTAATCAGCACACTTGTGTTTCGATGGTGAGCGAATGCACTGAAACAGGTCGTTATAACTAAAATAACGCCTAAAGCTACAACCATACAACAGACTTACACTTCCATCTCATTAAACATGCAGCTGCTGAATTAACATGAAAGTCACACACACACACACGCACACACACACACACTATATGCAGAAAAGTATTGGAACACCTGCCCATTACACATATAGGACCTTTTTTTCTGTATAATATTACGTTCTAAACCCATAAACATTAATATGGCTTTAGCCCCTGTTTGCAGCAACAAATTTTTAATAAGATTATTAGGACACCTACATATTTACAGTAGATTAATAAATTACTTTATAAAATCACATCCTCAACCCATATGCATTAATATGGAGTCAGCCCCTCTCTTAATTAACTGAAACAAAATTTTTGCTACACTTACACATTACACTTATAGTAGCTTACTGCGTTATAAAGGAATTTCAGTTTAGCACCAGGGGCTGGAGTACCATTAGTATTAGTCGCTAACCACTACTTTCCCGTTCAGAGGTGAGTAATATCGCCCTGTAGCCTGCTGCTGGAGCAACATTAGCATTAGCCGCTAACCACTACTTTCCCGTTCAGAGGTGAGTAATATCGCCCTGTAGCCTGCTGCTGGAGCAGCATTAGCATTAGCCGCTAACCACTACTTTCCTGTTCAAAGGTGAGTATTATCGGCCTGTAGCCTGCTGCTGGAGCAGCATTAGCATTAGCCGCTAACTGCGCTATTGGTTAGCAGCTAATACTCTAGCCTTAGTGCTGGAGAAATTCGTGAATCTAAGCTTAATGACGTCAACACCTAATTTGCATAATACATGTTTTTGAAGCTGTAAAGGATTAAGGTTGTGGGAGTGAAAAAAGTGTGTAAAAAACACCATAAATATGTTAGAAATGTTACAAATGAACAACTTCTGTTGCTTTTTAAATAGGCCGTCACTTTTTTACAGTAACTTTATTTTTACCTGAATTACATAAATGAGTTTTTTTTTGCCGTGTTCTTAAATGTTATTATAAGAGCAGCAGTTAGCCAGAAGTGTTAGTTTACGTTTTTTTTTTTTTTTTTTTAGGGTTTTTCTTTGTTTTATGTTATTATATTTTTTTTTTTACGTTTTCTTTATTTTTAAAGCTATCATAGGTAAATTGTTCAATGGTTCAATAGATATTTAGCTTTTTACAAAGAGGCAGACACTGTGGAGGAGGTGAGTGACAGGCTATGTGGTGAATGAGGTGAGAGACTGACTGAGACTGTGTGAGTTAAATTCAATATTCACACTGAAGACAGTTATATTTATATCCTGATCTGTAAATACGGGGCGGGGTCAGTCAGCGGTGGCTGTGGGTATTGGTGGAGCGGTGTGTAAGCTCTGACTGAGAGACTGCAGTGTGAGTGATGGGGGCGGGGCTCACGGCAGCAGCCGCTGCATCACGGCTGAAGAGAGCGTGTGTTCATCTCAGAGTCGCCAAAAGTCTCCAATAACACCACAAAAACTCGCTAGATTTGTCGGTAGTTGTTTTTTTTTTTTTATCAGGGATTATGTCACACGCAGCACCGTGCGCAGTGCCCTAGTGCCTGTAAATGTAATGGTCCAATGAAGGTAATTTAAAAACCAGGACATTTCCTCACTTTTTGAAAAAAACCCGGGACGACCGGGACAGGATGTGAAATACTGACATGTCCCGGGAAATACGGACGTTTGGTCACCCTATGTTTACACCACACATAAAACAGATTAGCATATATACACATTATACACAACCATTAAAGAGTTTATTATGTATTTTCATCAAACAACACTGAAGGTCTGATACTTTGATACAATGTAAAGTACTCAGTGTACAGCTTGTGTAACAGTGTAAAATTGCTTTGTCCTCAAAATAACTCAACACACAGCCATTCATGTCTAAACCCCTGGCAACAAATGTGAATACATCCCTGAGTGAAAATTGTCAAATTGTGTCAATATTTTGTGTGGCAACAGTTATTGTCCAGCAATGCCTTAACTCTATTGGTCATGGAGTTCACTAGAGCTTCACTAGAGTCACTGGAATCCTCTTCCACTCCTCCATGATAATATCACAGATCTTGAGCTCCTTCCATGTGAGGATGCCCCACAATTACTCAATAGGGTTTAGGTCTTAAGTCTCGAGTCTTCTTTACTTTTATCTTATTCTGAAAAGCAGTTGTCATCTTAAAGGTGTGTATGGTTTTATTTTGTTTTTATATTTTGGATACAATGTTTTGAATAGTTTATTACTAATCATTTTGAGAAGGGGAGACTGGCTCTTAGGTATTTTGATATACCGTAGTCCAATCTGGCCCCATACAAAAGAAAATGGACACTCATTCTCTAGAGCATTACACGGTCAGGTTCCAGATTATGTGGCTAAACTTCTTCACCCTCACTCATCAGCATGTTCTCAGAGGGCCATTAAGCTAAATCTGTTCTCTGTACCGCATTCCCATTCCCAAAGATTTGTGGGAAACAAGCAAGTTTTGCTCCCAAACGGTGGAACACTGTGCCTCCTTCACTAAGATCTGCTGATTCTTTTTAAAAAGCATTTAATGAGCTTCCTCTGTAAGCAGGCATGGGATAATGCACCATGCTGCATTTTATTTAAGTGTCTGAGAAAATTTGCTGTATAAATACATTTTACTTGACCCTAACGCTTTCCCATTGTCCCCCTTATTAACAGATCATTACTGAATTCACCTCTCCACAACCAGTAATAGCAAAGTTACTTTAAAAAAGTAATCTGATTACCCCTTTAAAAAGTAATTTAGTTACTTTATGGATTACTTGATTTTAAAATGAATTAAGTTACTTTTAAGTTACTTTATTAGTTATTTTCACAGCACACACACACCTCTGCTGCCTCAACATAACAGTTTTACCAAAACTCACTTTACTGGAAGCTTCGCTCCACTTTGGAACTTGTTCTGTAAGTGTGCCACTGCAACTACAAACATTTCTTAAAATTTATTTTTTTTTGTTTTTAAAGCTAGTTAGCACTTCATCCCCAGAACAGAGTGCACATCCAATCTTGATATTGATCATCTTTAGCTGATACAAACTCAGAATAGTGTCTGTATTTTCAGATAAAAACGCATATCTCTTTTCCCTTGCTGTCTGTGTGTGTGTGCATGTGTGAGGTAAAGAGAGAGGGGGGCTAGCTGTGTGTGTGTGTGTGTGTATGTGTGTGCATGTGTGAGGTAAAGAGAAAGGGGGGCTCGCTGTGTGTGTGTGTGTGTGTGTGTGTGTGTGTGTGTGTGTGTGTGTATGTGTGTGTGAGGTTAAGAGAGAGGGGGGCTCACTGTGTGTGTGTGTTCAGCCCTAGCGCTATTTTTAGCCTGTTAGCTTGCTAGCCTGTTGTTATTTTGGCGCGGTTGCGGTCGATAGTTTCAGCAATAAACCAACGATTATGGCATCACATCAATGTCAAAAGTTGGGGCCAGCCATCAAGCTGGCGGTGCTCAGAGGGAGCAAAAGTGACCTTGCTCCTTCCGGGTGGGTAGATGGCGCTCTCTCCCCACATCACTAAAGGGTGATGTCCGCAGCAAAGGGCATCTGTGAGCTGATGTATCGGAACCGAGATGCTGCGCTTTTCTTCTGAGCGTGCTGTGATGCTGCTCGGCAATGCTGCATCAGCAGCAGCTCGAAAAGAAGCGGTGGCTGACTTCACATGTATCGAAGGAACCACGTGCTAGTCCTTACCCTGCTGGTGTGTTGCAGCATCACTAGTGATAGGGGGAGTCCTAATGAGTGGGTTGGGTAATTGGCTGTGCAAAAATTGGGGAGGAAATGGAAAAAAATAGAAATAAAATAATAAAAAAAAAAGTCGGGGCCACAAAAATACCAGCTGAAAAAAAATAACCGGCATGTTTTTAAATTTGCTTCTCACGAGCGCAAATCTGAAAGTCACGAGCAAAAAAAAGGTTATTGTGTGCGCACAGAACAGAATCTCCCTCTTTTTTTTCTCGAGAATTCACAGTTCTCCTCGCACGCTATGAGAATTACCTGCGGCTGCTGTTTTTGCTTGAGTGAAGTTTCTGCGCATGAGTTTTAAAAAGGGTGGTTTTGACAACTTGGGGGCGGGGTCACCTCCCTCAGCTAATACTATTGGCTGATATCTCCAGGGTGTGACAAACCGCCTACTACCTACTTCCAGAAGAAAACGAAGCGGAGAGAGAAGGACAGCAGAAGAATTAACTAACTAGCTATGCTAAAATGCAACTTCAAGTTCAACTGTGAATTCGAAAGGGAAAAAAAACACAAAGAGGGAGAACAATGAAGCTCGAGAGCGATATTTTGTTCAGGGCCCACACAATTCCCCTTTTTTTGCTTGCAAGTTTTACATTTGCGCTTGCGAAAAGTAAATTTACACACACAAAATGTTAAAACACTAACATTTTTTTCATCTGGTAGTAAACGTCTTTCTTGTCCATACTTTTAATGCCTCCAACCAGATGCTATGGTATCTTTTTACAAAGGAAAACGGCAAAAAAGCAACTCACAGTGACTTTTATAAGTAACTTTAATCTGATTACTTAATTGGAAATAGTAACATATTAGATTACTCATTACTGAAAAAAAATGATCAGATCAGAGTACAGTTTTACTAAGTAACGCATTACTAACAATACTGTTCATAACCCTCTCCAACAGACTGTAATAAGAACTGGTCAACAGAGCTCATTTTGCAGCATAGCCGTGACTCATGGTCATGCTAATTTGCTCAAGAAGATGCTAATTGAAGAGCTAATTTGCAAATATACGCAAATCAGCACTTAGCCAGTGTGCTTTTCTGAATTTGGGAGTTTGCCCTGACTGGAACTGGAACATTCATTGAGGAATGGAGCTGTGAACTGGCTTATTCCAGACCGTGTCACGCATGCCGTCTCTTTTGTTGAGGGTCTCAGAGCAGCAGAGCGGAGTGTGTTTTTGGGGAGCGTGAGGAACGCAGGGGCTCATTGTTTGGGGGGGCTTGTGTAAAGGGGCTATTATATTGATAATGAGTCAGTCTGAACAGATCCGCTTTCAACTGCCGCCTACTACTGCCAACCTGCAGATTAGAGGACCGCAAATCCCAACACACACACACACACACACACACACACACACTGACAGACACACTCACTCAACAAACTGCCTCATAGCTTGGTGTTCAGAACCTGCCTACATCATTTTTCGTCAGTGTTGTTGTTCTGACCAATATTAAAGGACACACAAAGTTTACAAAAATCTAGTTTTAATAAAATTATTTGTAAAGAGTTTCGGTAACACTTTACTTGGATGGTCCTTTTGATGGCCTCTTTGATGCTCAACTGACTTTCAACTAACACTCAACTGCATGTCTATTAAATGCAAATGAACTAAAAGGTGAAAGTAAATGATTCTCTATTGAATATAACCCAACATTCAACTCTAATCCAAACTCTTATCCAATCTTAATATTTTAGGATTGAGTTTAGGGTTAGATTTTAGGTTTAGGTGAAGGTAAGGGTAAGGTTTAGGTGTAGGGTTTGATTTTATGGTTGATTAAGGGTTTAGGTAAGTGTTAGGTGTAGGGTTAGATGTTAGGGTAGATTAAGGGTTAAGGTTAGGGTTAGGTGTAGGGTTAGGTTCTGTTTTAAATCATTTACATTCAACATAGGGTTAAGTTAAATTTAATGGACATTCAATTCAGTGTTAGTTAAAAGTCAGTTGAGCATCAAAAAGGCCATAAAATGGACCATCCAAGTAAAGTGTTACCAGAATTTCAATAAAATGTGGCCTACAAAATGTTTTTAACGGTCTGGTCTTTAACGGATTCTTCTAAAATTGAGGCTTTAAAAAATAGTTTATCCTAATTATGTTGGAGTAACTGTCTCTACTGTCCAGAGAAGTATTTCTACTATTATTACTATTATTTTCTTGTAACATTTGTTCTGAAACTGTTTTTTTTAATTACAATTGTTCTTATAGATGTTTTTAATTTGACATATCTTTGTTTTAATAATGTTTTATCCATGCTTTATTCGTATTTTATTATTGTATTTCCTTTTTTATTATTACATGTTTTTTGTCATTTTATTTTCTTTGTATTTTCTCATTTGTAAAGCACTTTGAATGACCATTGTATACGAAAGGTGCTTTATAAATAAACTGTCCTTATATTGCCTTGCCTACTTTTGCCATGTGATTTTGAAGATGGGCTGAGAGGATCTAACTGCATTCAGTGACAGTTTATGCTACTTAATGAGGAGTTTGGATGATCCCCAACTTCCCAACTCATCCAAAACGTATTGGTTGGAGCTCCATCTATGTATCATTCCAGAGAACACAGTTCCGGGGCTCCACAGCTCAATGCTGGGAGGCTTTATACCCCTCTTGCCCGCACCTGGCATTAGGCATTATGTTCATTATGTTTATGTGCTCCAGAGAGTCCTATTCTATTGGCAGTACAGGACATTACAAAGCAGTGTTCCAGACACACACAGTTCCTCCACACACTAGATTCACCCTCTTACCCTGCATACAGCTAAGCCCTTCTGTAGTTTTCAGGGCTAACAATGTCAGGGCTAACAAGTAATGGAAGCCAATTAGCGCGGTGCTAACTGCCGACCTAAACCATTTAGTCCGTGTTTATAGACATCAGTGTGTCCTACAGAGGCGTGTTAAGAGCGTGCTCAGAGCGAGCAGCGGGAACAGCGTGAGATACACATGGTGGCGTCACTCACACAGGAAGTGAGCATATGTCCCACGCAGGAGCATGCAGGGGGGCTTCAGACAAGCCGTTCATCCGCCCTCGCTCCATCCGCCTCCCTCTGATTCACCTCTCTCAATCTCTCACTGAATCTGTCGCTCTTTCTTCATTAGTGTGAGTAAGGTACTGCGCTCTCACAGGACAGAATGACTTGTCACTTAAAATTCAGTGCAGAAATTACGTTACACTACATTACATTACATTACATTACATTACATTACATTACATTTGGCAGACGCTTTTGTCCAAAGCGACTAACAATAGTGATGTACAAAAATAATAGAAGTTTAAAGGTAAAACATCTTTAGGTAGGGCTTAAAGGAGGTCGAAGGGAAATAATGGGATAGAGGAGTAAAGGAGGGGAAGAAGGAGATGAGGTTAGAAGTAGTTAGTGAGAGATAGTGAGAGATTCTCCTGATCTGGTAGTAGAAGGTAGTTAGTTAGAGGTGTTAGGAGAGTAAGTGCTCTTTGAAGAGCTCTGTCTACAGGAGTTTATTAAAGATAGCGAGAGATTCTCCTGATCTGGTAGTGGAAGGTAGTTTGTTCCACCATTGGGGAACTCTGTATGAGAACAGTCTGGATTGCTTTGTGTGAATGTTGGTTTGGTAAAGCGAGGCGACGTTTATTGGAGGAGCGCAGCGGCCGGGAGGTAGCGTAAGCCTTCAGGAGTGAATGCAGGTAGACATGGTTAATAAAACCAAAAATCAACTAAAACTATAATTAAAATTGATAACAGTAGGTGTAAAAAGAATCTATAGTAATAAAATGTGTGTCAGATCCTTTGTAGAGCTAAATTACTTAATTAACTCTGAGTTGGAGTATTTTTTTTAGCTCAAAATAGATTTTCTCCATCGATAAACTGAAACACAGATTTTTGAGTGAATATCCATGACTTTTCCAAAACTTTCTAGGAATTTTTATTTTTCCAAAACTTATCCAGGCCTGGAAATTGCTATTTTCAAATTCCATGACTTTTCCAGGTTTTCCACGACTGTAGGAACCCTGTGACAAATCTCACATTTCTATCTTTAACCTTCTCATCACCCACACAACAACACTTAACTCCACCCCTTCACTCCTCCCCAAATCACTCCTGCCCCTTTCAATCTAATTCTCAATGCCCTCCGTTCACTCCTCCCCCTTTCACTTCTCCTCCTTTAAATTCCGGTCCTTTCATTCTCTACCTTTCATGTTTCCTTTTTCAATACCCCTCTTTTAACTCTATCACCTTTCACTCCCCACTTTTGATTCTCCACCTTTCACTTTTCTTTTTTCAAGCCTCCATCTTTCAGTCTTCCACTTTCACTGACCTTTTATTCTTTACCTTTCCCTTTTCCTGATTTAAACCTTTCACATATAATCTTTCTTTCACCCCGTTCCATTTTCCACCTTTCATGCTTCCTTTTTCAGTTTACCCCTTCACTCCTTTCCCTTTTACTCCTCCCAATATTTTTTTTATTTTCACTTTTCCTTTCTTTCCTTCTCTTTTACCCCTCAATTTTTCTTTCTCCACATTTTCTTCTTCTTCTCTTTTCACATCTCCCCATTTCATTCTTTACATTTCATTCTTCTTTTTTGTTCTTTCTCCTTTCACTTCATCTTTAACCCCTCCCCATTTCATTCTTCTTTTTTTAATCTTTCTCCTTTCACTTCATCTTTCACTCCTCATTTCATTCTTCATTTTTATTCTTTCATCTTTCACTTCATCTTTCACCCCTCCCCATTTCATTGTTTACATTTGACTCTTCTTTTTTCATCTTTCTCCTTTCACTTCATCTTTCACCCCTCCCCATTTCATTGTTTACATTTTACTCTTCTTTTTTCATCTTTTTCCTTTCACTTCATCTTTACCCCTCCCCATTTCATTCTTCTTTTTTTCATATTTCTCATTTCACTTCATCTTTCACCCCTCCCCATTTCATTCTTCTTTTTTTAATCTTTCTCCTTTCACTTCATCTTTCACTCCTCCTCATTTCATTCTTCTTTTTTATTCTTTCTTCTTTCACTTCATCTTTCACCCCTCCCCATTTCATTGTTTACATTTTACTCTTCTTTTTTCATCTTTTTCCTTTCACACATTTTCACCCTTCCTCTTTCACTCCTCCCTATTTCAATCTTTCCACTTTCACGTCTGCTGTATTCAATTCACTCCATTCAGTTCCATTCTTCTTCACATCTTTCATTTGTCACTTTATCATCAAACCTCCCCTTTCCTCCTAGCCCTTTACTTTCTCCTCCATTCACTCCTTTGTGTTCACTCCTTCCTTTCACCTCTTATTTTTTTACTCCTTCCCTTTTCACTCCTCCTTTTTGATCACTCCTCCTTTCACTTCTCTTCATTGACTCATTTGTTTGATCTTTCTGTCCTTTTGGTGACTTTGTGCACACAGTTAGAGACAGGCTGGTTCCAGGTGACAGAATGTGTGTATATGTGTGTGTGTGTGTGTGTGTGTGTGTGTGTGTGTGTGTGTGTGTGATCAGTGTGTAAGTGCTTACATATGATTTTTCTCCTCTCTCCAGTCTGAACACCTGTTCATGTATTCCACTTTCAGCTTCTTATTGTCTGTTTGACTTTGAGAGAGAGAGAGACAGTGTGTGTGTGTTTTATGTTAATGAGCATATGGTGTGAAGTTCAAAAGAGCATAAATTAAGCTGAAGCTACAGACATACATGTGGAGTGTGTGTAGGGGGGTGGGGGTGGTGGGCTGTTGTCATTGTTGCATTTGCCAACCATCTGCATGTGCCAAACCACCAGCAACCTAACACACATATACACACACACACACACACACACACACAGGTCACTGGGGTCATGACCAAGATATGCATATGTGTGTAAGTTTGTGAAAGGGAAAGAGATGAAACTGGTTGTGAGTAACGCAGCTTATGGCTAATTGGCTTTTTTTCTCACTGACACACACACACACACACACACATACACACACACACACACACACACACACACAAACATATACATATGTGTATGTGTGTATATCTGTCATGCTGTGTCTTCTAATCTGGGGGGGGGGGGGTTATCAGTGTAGAGAGACATTTGCATTGTTAAGCAGAGACCCACAGTGAGGTGACCTTCAGGAGCACACACACACACACACACACACACACACAGATGCATGTGTGAACACACACACACACATACACACGCTCATTTACATTTTTGCACACTGCTGCACATTTGACAGCTGTTTATAAACACTCCCTCACCACAGAGAGACAGTGTGTATGTTTGTGTTTGTGTGTGTGTGTGTGTGTGTGTGTGTGTGTGTGTGTGTGTGTGTGGTCACTGGAGCAGAGTAAATGTGTAAGAGGCTGGTTGAAGAGGTCTACTCCACATTTCAAACACAGCTGCTCAGAGAGCTGAGATCACCCCACGCTTCTCACTGAGGGTCTGAGGACCACCGAGGATAACAATCAGATCCTCCAAAGCATCACTCAGATAATCAACCTAACCTACACAGTAATGCCAGATTCCAGACCAGTTGCAGGTGCCTGGCAAATATATGGCATGCTTAATATCTGACCCAGTCGGTGACTGGGAGTCATAAGCAGTGGCTACATACTGCCAATGTTCATCAAGCTACAGCATGCACTATATGTCAAAATGTTAGACCATTAATTTATAGCTATCTAGTCAACTTCATTTCACTGATTAAAATACATCTATTCCTGCATTTCAGGCCTGTAACACATTCCAAAAAAAGCGTTCACCACCTTGTTGGGCCGTTTCTTCTCACAAGATATTCTGGCACCGAGAAAATCGAGCACTGAAGTGTTTCTGGTGTTATTTTTCCTCCATTCTCCCTGCAAACACATCTTAAGATGTGCAACAGTACAAAATAAGTATTGTCATCTTCATATTTTTTGGTGTCAAAATTTTCTTGTGTTTGGCATTGACCATGGTGACCGTAGGGTCATGTGATTTCAGCAGTAGTACAGCAGGGAGTTACTGAGAGGATGGAGTGGACAAAGTGATGGAGGTGATGGAGTAATAAAGGTGTTGGAGTTGCTGGACGTGCAGTGAAAGAGGTGATGGAGATGACGGGGTGATGGAGGAGATGGAGCAGTGATAGAGGTGGAGTGCTGGAGTAATAGTGGGGATAGAGTAATATAGGTGATAGACTGGTGAAGGTGATTAGGTAATGGAGTTGATGGAGGTGGAGTAATAGAGGTGATAGACTGGTGAACAGTACAAAGTTATCATTGTCATCTTCATATTTTTTGGTGTCAAAATTTTCTTGTGTTTGGCATTGACCATGGTGACCGTAGGGTCATGTGATTACAGCAGTAGTACAGCAGGGAGTTACTGAGAGGATGGAGTGGACAAAGTAATGGAGGTGATGGAGAAATAAAGGTGTTGGAGTTGCTGGATGTGGAGTGAAACAGGTGATGGAGATGACGGGGAGTGATAGAGGTGGAGTGCTGGAGTAATGGTGGTGATAGAGTGATATAGGTGATAGACTGGTGAAGGTGATTAGGTGATGGAGTTAGGTGATAGACTGGTGAACAGTACAAAGTTATCATTGTCATCTTCACATTTTTTGGGTGGCAAAATTCTCTGCACTGCGGGCATACCAGGCGGAAGCTAGGCCCTGGAACCTGAAGACCCTCTGTTCTACGGAGTAGATCTCTCTCCTTCATCACAAAGATCTACACCCCATGCTGCACCTGTAAAGCCACCAGCATTGTGGACGACCCCACCCATCCCTCACACGGACTCTTCGCTCTGATGCCGTCCGGCAGAAGATACAGGAGCATCCGAGCCTCCACTACTAGACTCTGCAACAGCTTCATCCACCAGACAGTCAGACTCCTCAACACACAGAGACAGAACTGAACCCCATCGGTACTGCACTGTACTGTCTTTATTTGCTGTATTTATTTTAGTGTTATAGTCTTTATATATATGTATATATAGACGTATAATCGTTACATGTTTGCACTTTATGTTTTCTATTGTTTATTGTTGTTTGTTGCACCATGGTTCCGGAGGAATGTAATTCCACTACTCTGTGTACCTGTACTCAGATGTAATGACAATATAAGTCTCTTGACTCCTCACTTGACTTGAAACTAAACCAGGCAGATCTTCTGAATGGACAGCAGTTTGTGAGCTCTTTTAAAAACTTGGCATGTGAAATGTGTGTGTGTGTGTGTGTGTCTTACCCTGGACTTTGAGAGATGAGTACTTGTTGAATCCGACTCCCAGGTTATTGTGGGGGTGAGAGAGAGTCATAGCAGGTCCGAGAGAAGGGAGAGCGGCGTTGTTCAGGTGATTATGATCTACTGAGAGACAGAGAGAGAGAGGAACAGAGAGATAGGTATGGTTAGTCAGGTTTAGTTAATAGTAGTGATTTGTTTTTTGCAGTGGTTCAGAGTTCATGGGGAATGTTACAGCAGGTAGGTCTGCACTGGTGTATTAATGAGCAACTAAATCCAACAGTTTTAAAAAATACTGTCACACTACAAGCTTGCTACAACATTGCTGTGAGCAGGATTTGATTGCATTCAGCCTCACGGGAGCATTAGTGAGGTCAGGTTCTCAAACTCTAGGTCATGTAAATGTGTTGGATGGAGCTTCATCATCACCTAATGATTGTGGGCATTATACCCCTCTAGCCAACGTTTGGCACTGACCATGGTGAACCTAGGGTTTTGTGATTACAGCAGTGATGGAGTAACTGAGGTGATGGAGTTGACAGACTGATGGAGGTGATAGAGTTGACAGAGTGATGGAGGCGAAAGAGTGATAGAGGTGATGGAGTAATAAAGGTGATGGAGTAATAGAGGTGATGGAGTGGATGGAGTGATGGAGGTGATGAAGTAATAGAGGTGATGGAGTTGACAGAGTGTTGGAGGCTATGGAGATATAGAGGTGATGGAATTGACAGAGTGATAGAGGTGATGGAGTAATAAAGGGGATGGAGTAATAAAGGTGATGGAGTAATAGAGGTGATGGAATTGACAGAGTGATGGAAGTTATGGAGTAATAGAGGTGATGGAGTTGACGGAGTGATGGAAGTTATGGAGTAATAGAGGTGATGGAGTTGACGGAGTGATGGATGTTATGGAGTAATAGAGATGATGGTGTTATAGAGATGATGAAGTACACAGAGTGATAGAGGTAATGGTGTAATGGGGTGATGGAGTAACTGAGGTGATAGAGTTGACGGAGTGATAGAGGTGATGGAGTTGATGGAGGTGGGGTGATAGAGGGGATGGAAATAACGGGGAGATGGTGGATATGGAGTGATGTAATGGTGGTGATGGAGGTGGTTTGATGGAGGTGATGAGGTGATAGAGGTGGAGTGATAGAGCTCAGGTAGGTAATGAAAATGACAGTGATGATTTTCATGGAGTGCTGGAGGTGGTGTGATGGAGTTGATGGAGTGATAGAGGTGAATAGATTTAAGTGTCATATGAGCCACACAACAGATGGCACAATACACATTTTGTGTGTGTGTGTGTGTGTGTGTGTGTGTGGGTGTGTGTGATGTCAGGTGTGCTAATCTCTACTGTATGTTCCCTCCTAACTAATAAGCTTAGTACACCAGAGAGAGAGAGAGAGAGAGAGAGAGAGAGAGAGAGAGAATAAACGAGAGACCAAAATTCCAAAAAATCATGACGATGGACAGTGCTCATTCTTTGTCTCTCAGTTCAGTGATGCTGCACTTTTCAAAGTCTTTTAACTGAGCAAAAAAAAGATATCATAGAGACATGTCTAGCAGTGAATGATCTCTCACCAAGAGGTACACTACCCAAATGTAGTCTTCTTATAGAGCAGCAGGACAGCATTTTTACCCTGTTGTTGTGAGACCCAGGGTCTAATCATTCCACACCTGTAATGATATATATCTGCCTGATATACAGCATCATACTGAATAATGCAGCAATCCAGGTGCATCAATTTTTTATCTCTAGCTGATTATTATGATTATAATTTCTACTATTTATTTTGTCATTGTTTCATTTCTCCACATTCATTTTTGGCAATAAAGTAATTGAAACAGCTACACCAATAAAAAGCCAACCTGACAAATGAACTGACTGAGATGAAGAGAGAGAGAGAGAGAGAGAGAGAGAGGGAGAGTGAAAGAAAGTGAGAGAGAGCTACAGAGATGACACACATGTAGCATCATCATTGTTTGACTGACATTGAGACTTAATTGTCCGTCAGTGTGTCTAATGGATTACATAAAGAACATGCACTGCACACACACACACACACACACACACACACACACACAGCATTGCTCATCTTCTTGTCGCAGTGATGTGCTTGTGCTGGATCACAGCCAGATAACTTTCCATCAATTGAATTACAGGACACCCCGCCTACTCCTTTTCTCTCTCTCTCTCTCTCTCTCTCTCTCTCTCTCTCTCTCTCTCTCTCTCTCTATCTCAATCACTCTCTCTCTCTCGTGCTTTTAGTGAGACAATGACAGAAAAAACAAACCAAGACTGTTTAAGAAACCGTCCACGTGTATCTGTTTTTTCCCTCTTTCCGTGTATTAAAGTATTTCTATAACCCTCCTGCTGTTACATTCAAATCTTTTATCCTTGCAGTCAATTTTACTCCAGCAACTTTAACCTCCAGAAAATTATTATATAATATTTACAATTGTTACCCAATTTTGTGACATGCTACATTTGTTTGTTGACTACTTAAATAACCTTTAACCCTTGTGTGGTGTTCGTTTTTTTGTTACTCGTTTACTTTGTTACTTGTATTTAATTCAGCAAAATTAAGCAATTTTACATTAAAATGCTTTACACATGCTTGCTTCACCTAAATTGCAAGCAATATAAACAGCTTACATGGTTAATATTTGCCCTTTACCTTTCTTATGTTACATTTCTTTCAAAAAGTGCTACTCTTTTTTTTATTAGTTTTTTAATAAAATGTAAAAGAAAATGAACTAAAGTCAAGATATGAGTAGAAAATGTGTTTAGTTTCAAATTTACAAATGAAGCAATGTTTATTAGCCCTTGGCCAAACATACTGTATGTAATATAAATGTGTGTGTGGGGGGGGGGTGTACAGTGTGTGTTTATCGAAAATGTGTTTTGATATATGTTTTTCACAAAAAATGAGCCAATGCCAATGAGTTTGAGCTGGAAAAAATATTTTTTTACTATCATTTAATGAAAAATGAAAATGGGTCCCACAGACCCGAACACCACACAAGGGTTAAACACTCCTACCTATAGCTGCTCTGGACTGAACACTGAACACAAACTTATTTCACTTAAGATACCATTTCTTCATCTCTCAGCTTGTAAAAGGTAGGGAGTTCTTGAAAAATAATGCTTAAAACTCCCTAAGAATTTAAGAAAGAACTATTGAATAGAACAAAAGACTCAAACCCTGTCAAAAAGAATATTTTTGGTGTAAATTTTTTTGTTTTATTTTTTCCTTTTTATTTTTTTGCTTAGGCCAAGTTACTCATTACAACCCGAAAGTAACTTGCAAATAAAAAAAAAACTACATTTTATATTGTTTCCTCGATGTTCTCTTAATCCACGGGCTACACAACATTACTTTCAATTAAAAATGGTGGCCACGTTACTGAACACCCCCACATAGTGTGAAAAGAGTGTGTTATGTTTTTTTAGGTTTTGTTAACTGGTGTGGTATAAGCTTCCATTATCTTGTATCTCCAGCAGGGAACAGAGTGAAGATGAGATTTTTTTGCTGAGCACTTTAAGAGTGGTGCTTTGCATCACTGTAACCGAGTGTCCTTGGTAAAGTGATGAGTGGAATGACCTCTCCTGGTGCATAAATCACCCGTCGTCGTGGCGGAGCAGTGTGTGTGAACACACAGTCACACTCAATCAGTGTAATGTTTAATTAAGTAAATGACCCGCAGCTGCTGACGGGTGCTGGAGAAGATTCTAGCCTGAAGCCCAGAGTCCAAAACCCGGACATCTGTCAGCCTCCAAAGAAACCAAACCGTCTCTGACACTGACCTCCCACATAGCAACTGGGTCACGCCCCAGTTCTTCCCACTATTACACTTTTACCCAGTGCACACACAGCGCCATGGAATGATGGGGATGAGTTATTGAGTTGGAGCAACAGTGTAGTCTGTTGTTCTAACTCATACTTCTCCTTCCACGACTTTTGGGACAGTTTTGGACCAAAATTAAATGCCATCAAATCATCTCATCATCTTTAAACACATAGGTGCAGAACCAATCCTGATTCAGTCACTCCTATTTTACATGTCTCTCTCCTTTTCTCTTTCTCTCTCTATCTCTCTCTATTTCTCGTACTGTATCTCATTTCCTCACTTTCCTAATACCTCTCTAACACTCACTCCTTACTCTCTCTCTTTCTATCTCTTCCTCTCTCATTCACTTCCTCTCAATCCCTCTCTCTCTCTTACTGTCTCCCACTTCCTCACTTTCCCTATTTCTCTCTCATACTTTCCTTAACTTACTCTCTCTCTCACTCCTTACTCTCTTTCTTTCTATCTCTTCCTCTCTCACTCACTTCCTTTCACTCCCTCTCTCTCTTACTGTCTCCCACCTCCTCACTTTCCCTATTTCTCTCTCATACTCTCCTTAACGTACTCTCTCTAACGTCTCTCTCTCTCTCTCTCTGTCACTCCTTACTCTCTCTTTCTATCTCTTTTTCTCTCACTCACTTCCTCTCTCTCTCTTCCTCACTCTGTTTCTTTCTTTCTTTTACTTGTGAAACATTGGAAAGTACAGAATTATTGACAAAGAGTGGTATAAATGCTATAGAATTAGCATTGTCTGTAGAATGGTATGTCTGAAGCTTAGTCATAGTTGGAGAGTATACGTATGTCCAAAGCTGTTATAGAACATGAGAACATAAGGTTATAGAGATTTAGATTGAGGACAAACTTGTTTATTGTAATAATCCCAGAATTGCTCATAGATTTCATGTCAGTCGAGTTGATAGAATATTCATAGTCACCACTTTAGGCATAAATCTTATAATCTGTATCACACTGGTATACTTCCATATATCAATTGTGACTGGTTTAGATATAATCCATTTCTTTTCATTCAGAATACTTCACATACTGACTATATTAGAAGTGGGACAAAATATTGGTATTGAGATATGCCAATCATTTCGATTGCGATATATTATCGACATATGGCATCAAATCTAGATATTTCTATTGAAACATAGGTGCTCTAAACTCTCTAAGACCACCCCCCGATTAGACTTACTAAGGTTACTGCTTCATTACTGAAATGAAAAGGGTTAACCTGTGATAAAGAACTTAGTTGTGTAAATTCCTCAAATTTGCTTATTTAAGAGTGTTTTATACTTTTCAGAAACACAGATGGACGGGGTTTAAACACAACACCAAATGAACTACTGTCTGCCACTAATCTTTACACCTAAACTAATAATTGATAATCAATAGGGCTGCAACTAATGACTATTTTTGTAGTCGACTAATCTGTCGCTTATTTGTTTGATTAGTCAATTAGTAACAATTCTTTTTTTATCATGCCCTCCATTTGTACTTCCTACTGGTGGGGACAGCAAAATTATTAGGCCACAATTTCAATTTTGCAGTACATTTTGACAGTTAGACGTAAATATATTACAAAGTATGTTATAAGAAACATTCTCACAGACTGGATGTTATTTTTTTTACTTTTTTTCCAAGAAGATACCTCCCTAAAATGACTGTTTGTCTAAGAAAATATATATTTTTACATCTGTAGTTACTATAACATATAACTTAATTAATACAGTGGACATTTTACAGTGTCTTCCTTACGCTTAGCCAGCTAATGTTAGTGTAACTAAGGAAGAAGGTGTGAATTCTATTCAAACTCTCCTCAACAGCTCTCTACAGTAATATAGAAATCAGTGTTTAAACTGTACACATCTAGTACAGACAGACTGTAGAGTTATTTTGTGGAGTTAAATGTGTTTATTTGTGTTTAATAGACTAAGTGCTGATATTACACTTTATGTGCCCCTCCCCCGCACTCTCTCTCCCGCTCTCTCAAGTCCCACCCACACTGAAACCTCATTGGCCAACTAAGCATAAGTAGAAGCCAATCAGGGTACTTAGGATTTGTTATCATCTTATTATGTGTTTGTCTTCCTCTCTTGCCTGTTTTGTCTGGCGCGTGCTCTCTCTTTCTCTTTCTCTCTCTCTCTCGTTCCATTGCACATTATAGATGCATCAACAATGAAATTCCCTGTCGACAATTTATTATAATTGACATTGTCGATTACACTGACTAATCGCTGCAGCCCTACTAATCAATATTGTGTTTTTGAAAATAAATACAGTATTGTGATACTTTGATATGTCGATATTTTCTTGCACCACACTAGATGTGATATTATTGGCTCTGGTTTAATGTGGGTGGAATGGGGTGGGTGGAGCTTCACAGGCGCCGGTAGGGTTTAATGAGTTGGATGGAGTTATAATTATCACTAATTATACAATGTACTTGTGGTGATTTCTGTGGTGTTAAAATGACTGTGATTCACAGCACTGAGTAAATGTAAATGTAGGCAGTGTGTGTGTGTGTGTGTGTGTGTGTAGATGTATTGCTGATATTAGAAAGTTTTCAGCAGTTTTTATTTCACTCTGGTTACATCATGCACACTTTCCTTCAGGATCAGTTTCTCTCTGTCTCTCTCACATACACACACACACACACACACACAGTCCCCAGAGACACAGGTCGTGGAACAGTGGAAGTCGCTCAGCATTGACACACTTCTGCTGATTTTCTTTCTATGATTAATTTTATATTAAAAGTGGCATTACTCATTCACACAATAGATAATATAAAAATAACACAGGGAGAAGTTCGGATATAGTTGTTATACAATTGAAAGAAAAAGTATGTGAACCCTTTGGGATTACTTGGATTTCTGCATAAATTGGTCATTAAATGTGTTCTGATATTCATCTATAGTCACAATATCAGACAGACACAGTCTGCTTAAACTAATATCACACAAAAAATATATATGTTTGCATAGTTTTATTGAACACAGCATGTTAACAATCACAGTGGGGGGGGGGGGGGGAAGCATGTGAACACTTAGGCTAATGACTTTTCTAAGAGCTAATTGGAGTTAGGATGTGATGAGATTGGATGTGTTGGTTAAAGCTGCCCTGCTCTATAAAAAACACACACCAGTTTTGAGTTTGCTGTTCTTAAGAAGCATTGCTTGATGTGAATCATGACTCACACAAAAGATCAAGCTCTCAGAGGACCTGCGTTAAAGAATTGTTGACTTACATAAAGCTGGAAAGGGTTACAAAAGTATCTCCAAATTTCTGCAGCTGGCAAAATATGGCAAAAAAGAAAGAAAAAGGAGAGAACGGAAATGCCTTGAAACAGCCCTGAACCTAGTTATCCATTTTCATTTCTGTTGATAGATTTCTATACATAGCCATTAGTAATATACATACATATACATACATAGTAAAATACACAAATATACTAAATAATTAATAAAATACACACAAAATCACAATTTGGATATGTGGCTGTATAATGACTTTTTAACAATCATTAATTAGTTGTCTGACCAGAGGAGGATGGTTCCCCCCTTATATGTTAGCCTTGATATTACATGTGTACATTTAATAGTAAAAGATAAATGTGAGCTTTGGTTCCTCCCAGTGTTTCTTCCTCCTCCAGCTCTGAGGGAGTTTTAGAGCCTTCACGCTTACTGAAGGCTCTCTATTGTATTGTTGAATATTTTGTCTGATTCTCTGTCCTACTCCACATTTTTGTCAAGCTGCTTTGCAGTAACATCAGCTGTGAAAAGTGCTATATGAAGAAACTCAATTTGATTTATTGTATTTATCAGTGTGTAATTTGGTAATTGATGCCCCTTATGTTCTCCTTTTAAACTTAGCCACCCAAAACAATGTTTTTTCCCTGTATTTTTATTATTAATAATCAAAACTAGGAATGAATGCATAAGCACGTATGAAGTAAACAACAAAAAATATGTTTTTTTCTTAAATTCTTCAATGTAGCATCTTTAGCTTTGATGCTAACTTTGTCCCTTCGGTCGGCTTCATGAGGTAGAACCTGGAATTGTTCTTAAACTGACTTAAAGGAGGTTTTAGAGGTGCTGAGCTCTTGTTAACTGCTTTTCTTCACTCTGTGCTCCAACTCATCCCAAACCACCAGGATTGGGTTTAATGTGAGCTGTTTGTGTAGGCCAAACTCTTTTATCTACTAATTTTATCATTTTTTAAGTCTTTAGTATTAAGTTATTTTCCACACTATAAGGCACACTTTAAATCCTTTACTTTTCTTTAAACAAAATAGACAGTGTGCTTTATAATGTCCTGTATAAATTCTACCAGTCAGGTTGAAAAGAGCAGTGAAGCCACTCTGCTGAAGTACAGCGTTATACAGGAGTTTCAGTGATGTTTCTCCAGCACTAAGACTGGAGCAGTATTAGCATTAGCTGCTAAGCACAGTGCTAGCTCTTTTGGCATTCAGAGGTGAGTATACTGGACTGTAGCCTGTGTGTTTACTGTGTTAAAACAAGTTATGCGGGACAAACTGCTAGCTAATATCACCCTGGCTTACCAGAACACTCAGTATTCCTCAATGTAGCTCTGTCGGGTGGCGTGCTGCTGCTAACTGTGGCTAGTGCTACTGCTAACCAGGGTTAGCGCTGCTGCGAACTGCTCTGTTAAAAACATATTGGGAATCTGAGCTTACTGTAAATAAAAGAAAGTGCTTTACTCACCCAAATAAACAGTTTTAAGGAGAAAAATCCTTGTTTCTTCCTATATCACTTAAAATGCACCTTATAATCCTGTGAGCGTTATGTATGAAAATAGACCAGAAAATAGGCCTTCTTTGATAGTGCTCCTTATAAAATGGTGTGTCTTATAGTCCATAAAATCTGGTAATCTACAATGTAGTAAATAACACAAACTATTGACTGGTACTGGTACTTCCTCCAAGCTATTATACTGTTAAACTCCTAAAACCTTGGTCAATTTAAATAAAACTCTGAGTCATATGCTACACAGACCACTGGTTATCTACTTTTTCACACTTTACATATTTCTAACTGCACAAGTCACTTAATTTATAGATATTTATGATTCTATCATAGAGGTGTGTATATTTTTGCAGATGTACATTGTGTATCTATGTGATATATCTATACTTAATATTTATGCTGCTAAATTTTCATATATTTTTGTATTTGTACTTACATGCTATATTTATTTATTTTTCTCTGTTTTTTTTTTGCGAGTCAATGCAACAAAATTTCGTTCTGCGTACAGGAGTGTATTAAGAATGACAATAAATGAAGTCTAAGTCTAAGTGTAATGTGTAATTTAGTGTGTATGTGTGTGGGTGTATGCTCATATAAAGTAAAGTTAAATATAATATTTTCTACTTAATTGCTATGAATTTAGTAATAATGCAAAACAAGAAACACAGTGACACAGCGTATTTAATATGCCGTTTCTTTTTGCACACACAATATGTATCGTGTGTAATGTGTTAAATACAGTTAATTAATTTGTTAGGTTACAGTAACAGTTTGTGTATTAACGTGTGCTGAGGTGTGTCTGTGGGGGGGGGGATCAGTATTATCAGGGTGTGCTGGGGGTCTCCACACTGGGCCCCCGTGCAGGAGTTCCCACTAAACCTCAGTAAAACCCTGTCTTCTCCGAGGACACGCCGTCCCTCAGGGTCCGCACAATCCAATCACACACACGTCAGAAACACGGCCCGCCTCATTCATAATGCATCAGCCCAGTCAGGAAGAAAGAGCAAAAACATGAATATTCATATTCATATTTAAATATTACTGTCCACAGAATGTGTGCGAGACAGAGACTTAAAGAAAGTGTTACACAATGTCTTACTGCAGGCCTGCAGTTGCTGTTGCAGTTATAAGTTTGTGTGTGTGTGTGAGTGTGTGTGTGTGTGAGTGTGTGTGTGGTAGTATTACACAGAGTCTGTCAGCTTTGCTCTATTCACCACTGTGTGATGTAATGTGACAGATAATCAGAAATGACAGTGATAGTGTGTGTGTGTGTGTGTGTGTGTGTGTGTGTGTGTAGTTGTGTAATTTGTATGTTCTTCCGGAGTGTGTTGTGTGAATGTTGGGTGGGGTGCTGGTATGAGTACAGTACCAGTCAAAAGTTTGGGCACATCTCTTCTAAATTCAATGTGTTTTCTATTTTTTATATTTTTAATTGAAGCCATTAAGTCTTTACAAATACAAGACATGTGGAATTATAGTGTTAAACAAACCAGAATGTTTTTCATTCTTTGGACTATAGATATATAATGGGAAATAAGAACCGTGTAAATTTATCTTTTGCTAAAAACGACAAAAAATAGTACCCCAATATGATAATTAGGGGTGATAAATATGGCACAATATTTAAGGGTATAATATTGTTCACAATATTCAACATTTTTTGCCATATTATCACATCTGACACGATATGGCACACCCCTACTTTGGACATCACATTTATCTTTTAAGGACTGATCTGCAAATTCTTGGTATTTTAATCTCAGTATCTTCATGAGGTAGAGTCACCTGGATTAGTTTTCTCAGCATTTTCAAGGATTTCCTGGAGGTGCTCTTTAATATTAATCTACAAAGTAGAGGACAAATGAAATAAATAAAAACCTTAAATAAGAAGGTGCCCTATCTTTTGACTGGTACTTTATGTGGTTACTGCAGCACTGGTGTTCTGTAGATAGTTGGAAGGGGCAATCTGGAATATTCATTTAGAACGTGTTGATTTCTATGTCCAGTTTGATATCTTAGAAAGTGGCAATTACAGGCGTTCAAGCACCATTATCTATTATTTTTAACCATTATCTATTATTTCTAACTACTGGGTTGAACACATACACACATACAGTAAAGTAAAAAAGTGTTTGCCCCTTCATGATTTATTGTTTTTTGCCCGTTTGTCACACTTAATTGTTTTAGATCATCAAACAAATTTAAATATTAATCAAATACAACACAAGTACACACAAATTACAGTTTTTCAATGAAGGTTTTTATCATTAAGGGAGAAAAAAATGCAAATCTACATGGCCCAGTGTCTTTTCATCCCAACCCCCCTCCAATTGAAGCATAACTTAACAGTGGTTTATAAAATAATATATATTTATCTAACCACACCTGTTCTCAATCAACAAATCACTTAAACAAGGCCTGCCTGACAGAGCGATGTAAGATGTATCAGTCTGGAAAAGGTTATAAAGGCAATTCAAAAGTTTTTGGACTTCAGTGAACCACAGTAAGGGCTATTATTCACAAATAGCGAAAGTGGGGTACAATGATGATCCTTCCCATGAGTGGACATCCAAAATGAAGACTTTGGAGTGGCCTCGTCAAAGTCCTGACTTGAATCCTGTTGAGATGCTGTGGCATGACTTTAAATAGGCGGTTTATGCTCAAAAACCCTCCAATGTGGTGGAGTTACAACAATTCTGTAAAGAAGAGTAGACCAAAATTCCTTCACAACGCTGTAAAAGACTTATTGCAAGTTACTGTAAACGCTTGATTGCAGTTGTTGTTGCTAAGGGTGGACCAACCAGATATTAGGTTCAGGTACTTTTTCACGGCTCTTATCGCCAAAGCCTCAGAGAGAGCACCAGCTCCTGTTGCTTAACTTGCGCCACCAGCTCCATTGCCAGTGATGCCCGTCTCCAGGCCGGCTCCTGGAACCTGCATTTGCGACTGCCACCGCCCTGGAACCTGTATTTGCAGCACCCCCCAAGAACACTCCCCCGGAACTGTGCCCAGGCTGAACCTCACAGACTTACCCTTAGAAATTTGCCAGTCCTGGGCACCCTCCTTTGTTTGTACCCTTGTCTCTGCCTGTCCTGGTCCCCGTGTCTGTCTGTGTTCCTGTTCCTGTCTTTAGTTTTTTTTCTGTACCCGTTCTGGTTCATATCTTTGTGTCTGTTCCTATCAATGATTTGGTCCCTGTTCCCCCATCAAGTCTTGTTCAGACCCAGTCACAATTCACATCCCCAGTCCAGTCCAGCGTTCAGCCTCCATTAATTTCCAGTGTCTTTGTCCAGTGTTCCACCCAATGTCCAGTGTCTATTTATGTCCTCGGTCCAGTCCAACGTCTTGCCCAGTCCGCATCCAGTGTCCTGCCCCCCGTCTCCAGTCCAGTCTAATGTCCAGTCTTCTGTCCTGTCTCCGTTCATGGCCTCAGTCCAGTCTCCATTTGTGCCTCATGTCCAGGCTCTTGTCCAGTCCTTGGCCTCGTCCCTTGTCTTTCCTGGACCCTCTTCTACCCCTGTCCCTGGGGTTCGATTTTACACGCCTCTGGAGATGTGCCCTGTTTCCCTCTGTTTCCCATCTGTGCCCATTTTTCTCTGTGTTTGTTTACCTGTCATTCTACCACGTGTTCCTCTGTGTCTAGTGCCTTCACCTGTGTTCATTTGAAGCTCCGCCCCCTATTCCAGGTGTTTCTTGTTTCCTATGCTTGTCTGTTTGTATGTATAGTCCGCGTGTTGTCTGTATCAGTGTCAGTTCTTGTACGTTCTTCATCTGTTTGGTGTGCGTGTTATACGTCTGTCTTGATTGCGTTTTTGCTCTATTTGCCCTAACTATTTATTATTTTATATGTTCTGTTCTTGGTTTATTGGTTTATTGTTTCATTAAATCTTTGTGATTAATGAAATCTTACTCTCATTTGTGTGTGCCTCTGTGTCCCACTCCCTGCTCGCACCTGACACTGCATTGTCAAAGTATCGTACACGTCCCTGGGGTTACGGTCACTTAATGGACTGATTCAATTAGAATCATCAGTTATTCTCAGGCTATCCTGATAATATACTTTTAGATATTACACACAGCTGCTTACATAAACACACACAGCTGCTCCTGCCTGTTACACACACTGCATTCTCTTTGTTTAACTCATCAGATTGTAAGGAGTCCCCCAGGGTTCTATTTTAGGATCTATGAAGCAGATACACTAAAAGTATGACAGTAATGAATTGTGGGTGTGCATTAAGAGATGGTGGGTTTTATTTGTTCTCAGATCAAATGTATGTATTTACATATTCTGTTCATTTAGTTTTATAATGGATTTGAATTGAATCTTTGAAATAATCTTTCACTTAATTTGACTAATAAGCAGAAATCTCACTCTTTTAGCCTTCTCTCTCTCTCACTCTCTCTCTCTCTCTCATAGAATGGAGAGAGTGATAAATGTGTAGTAAACGAGTATGAGGTTGTGGCTACATGTGTCCTTGACATGTTAGTGAGTGTATTTAGTGTGTGTGTGTGTGTCCTCTCATTTACTACTCTGCTCAGCAGCTCAGTCTAATGTAATCTCTGCAAAGTGCTTACCAAGCAACTGTGTGTGCATGCAAGCATGCGTGTGTGTGAGTGTGTGTGTGTGTGTGTGTGTGTGAGTGTGTGTGTGTGTGTGTGTGTGTGTGTGTGTGTGTTTGTGGTATAAAGACCACTCCTGTATACCCTTCCTGATGATCATTCACACCATCTCTGTACTGACCTTCAAATGACCTCTACTGCTCATACCCTCACTCTATGCAAATGCAGAATCTAATACACCTGTTCATTACACCCACCTGACCTGCACTATATATCAAAATATATTATAATGAACGCTTTTAGCTGCACCCCCCCCCACACACACACACACACACACACATACAGGAGACATGGACGTGTCATCCTTTACTATGGTTGACATTTCGATCACTCTGCACACACACACACACTCACATTGTTCAGTGACATTTACACCTCTTATAGAGAGAGAGAGAGAGAGAGAGAGAGACAGAGAGAGAGGGAGAGAGAGAGAGAGAAAGAGAGAGAGGGAGAGAGAGAGAGAGAGAGAGAGAGACTTGACTTTTAAAACACCTTTATATAATTTCATACATTAATTTACTTCATACTTCTTTTAAAAGTACTTCAGATTTGGTACACCATGAAAAACCACATCCCACCACCAAAAATGTCTTACATCACAAATTAAACATAAAGCCACACTGCTCATCTGATTCACAAATATATCCCTCAACCCCCCATTTTAAAAAGAAAGATTCCACATCACCATTCAGCTCATGATATGCATATTCTAGTTTTAACCTTTTTAAAATCAATCCTCTCACCATTAACACCGGATTTGTCCCTTCATTTCCTTTGATCTTATTTTTTCTAGTGCACCAGATCGCTAACTTAGCTGCTCCAAACAAAAAATTCAAAATAACAATTTTTCCTTTTTTGGAGACAGAGTACTTTGGTCCATAAATAAAGTCACAGATATTAAAAGACCCTTGAATAGCTTGACTCCATTCCTTTACAAGGTATAGCAATGAGCTTAACCGGGGACACTTCAGGAATAAATGAGAAACCGTCTCTGTGGCCCCACAAAATGGACACCCTTCCCCAGCTAGTGGATCGAGCCGAGCCGCGTGTCTGTTTGTGGCTATAATCCCGTGTACCATCCTCCACTGGAGGTCCCCCATCTTTTTATCGATGGGCCTTTTGTACAGGGACCGCCAGCGACCTTTCAGGGATGAGTCTGCAGCCACAACCTCAGTCCAGCTTTTTTTGTCTTTTACGTCCTTAAGCTGTTGAAAATGAATGATTTTTGTGCAGGCTTGATAAAGTGAAACTTTGCAAATGTCACCAAATTTCCCAAGAACTGGGGTTTCTAGGGAAAGAAGCTTCCCCGGATCCTCCTGCCATTGTCCTATTTCCATTTGGATTTCCAGTTCTGGAAAATCACCCACTTCACACTGGTTGTCTTCTGCTGTGGTCATATTTAAAAAGTGCATTGCAGGTCCAGACAAGTCGACCTTCAGCCGGTCCAGTACCTGTGAGGCCAGGCGCACCGACCTGAGGCCCACCATGCCTGCCAACTGCTCAGCAGATATCCATGCCCGTTCCTGTCTTAAGTGGCGGATCTTGCAGATACCGGCCTCCAACAGATCTCTCCTCATCGCACCCGTGACCTGAGCCACACTGGGGAGAGCAGGGTTAAAAAATAACGGCTCCTCAAAAATCCATCCTGAAATTTCAGAGCAGCTTACCCTGGAGACAGAGAAGAGCTGCCAGGCCTCCATGGCTGCTTTATAAAACGGAGTAAGGCCACTCAAGTCCACTGCCTTCAATGAAAGGCAAAACAGATGTTTGTCTAAGTCCATCCGACCTGCAAAGCGCAGAAGAGCGCAGGCCACATCCTTCCAGCTGTGATGATCCTGCTGGTACAAAAGTCTCTGTACTGCCTGCAAACGCAGAACTGCCACCCTGGAGCGAATATCAATCAGCCCCTGCCCCCCTTCCTGTAGGGGGAGATACAGGGCAGCTGCCCTGAGCCAATGCTGCCCACTCCAAAAAAAGTCCACCAGTGTCCTCTGAAGCTCACTTATTAGCTGCAAAGGTGGATTCAGTACAGTAAACCTATGCCAGAGAGCAGAAGCAATAAGGTTGTTGGCTACTAGAACTCGCCCCCTATATGATAGCTGAGGTAGCAACCATGACCATTTTGACAACCTGGCTCGAACTCTTTCCACTAACCCCTCCCAATTCTTAGCTTTTACCTCCTCATTTCCAAGCCAGACCCCCAACACCTTCAGCCCTGCCCTTCCCCACTGCACACCCCCTGGAAGTAATGGCAAAGACACATTATCACTGTTTGAACTGCACCACAGGGCCTCTGTTTTTCCCCAGTTTAACTTTGCTGAAGAAGCCTTTTCATAAACTCTTAAAGAGTCTTCTAGAGCACAAACATCCTGTTCATTTTTTATTACAGTAGTGATGTCATCAGCATAAGCAGAGACTTTTATGAAGTTTTGTCCTATATTTAAACCCAGCAGCTTCTTCCTCATTAAACTGAGGAGAGGCTCAACAGCTATAGAATACAACTGTCCTGATAGAGGACAACCTTGCCTTATCCCCCTGTTAACAGGAACTGGACGACTCAGACCCCCACCAACCTTAATCAAACAAGACGCTCCATTGTACAGTAATCTAATCCAGGACAATATAACATCTCCAAAACCAAAAGCTCTTAACGTGCTGAATAAATATTCATGGTCAACATGGTCAAAAGCTTTTTCCTGATCAAGGGACAATAAACCAAAATTTAGCTCAGAGCATTTCGCAAAATCAATCATGTCCCTGATCAGAAACAAATTGTCATAAATAGACCTATTTGTTATACAGTATGACTGGTCCCTGTGTATGATTACATTTAAAAACAATTTCAGTCTGTTTGCAATAGAACGTGACAGTATTTTATAGTCAGTACAAAGAAGTGACACAGGTCTCCAGTTCTTTAGTAGGCAGAGGTCTCCCTTCTTCGGCAGAAGAGAAAGAACTGCCCGTTGACAACTCTGGGGGAGCATCCCAGCAGCAAAACTGGCTTTCAGGACACTGAAAAAATCTTCCCCAATGACACTCCAGAAAGTCCTAAAAAAGTCTATAGGTAACCCATCTATACCAGGAGCTCTTCCAGGTGTAAGCTGTTTTACAGCCTCAGTGACCTCCTCAAAAGTCAAAGGTCCATCCAAATCCTGTCTCTGCAACTCATCCAGTTGGGGTAAATCTGTAAGCAAAGCCTCGGAACAGTTTTGGTCTATACATCCAACTGCATACAGGTCTGTATAGAAAGTTGTTGCCTGTCTCCGCATTTCCAGTGAGTCTGTCGTTATTGTCCCATCATCCCTTTTCAAGGAAACCAGGGACTGATGTTTGGTGGTGGGCTTTTCTAAATCAAAGAAAAAAGCAGTGGGTGCATCCATGTCCTGTACTGCCATGAACCTGGACCTCACCAAAACTCCCTTCACCTTCTCATTGAGAAGTTTACTCAATTCTTGTAGCTTCGTGGTTAAGACTGGCTTTAACCCCAAGATATTCTGATTTATCATTTGTTCTTGAACACATAGAATATCCTGCTCTAGTATTTGAGCAGCCGTTTTTAATTTAGCTGCAGAAAAAGCCGAAAAGTCCTGACAAAAGGTCCTAATATGAGCCTTCCCTATCTCCCACCACTGCATAAGATTTTCAAAATCCCCTTTTTTAGAAGACCATTCCTCCCAAAACAGCTCAAAACTTTCTATAAAAAACTTATCCTGTAAAAGTTTCTTATTAAAATACCATAAACTATTTTTGCACCAAGTAAGACCGAGAGAAATATCCATAACACATAAGTGATGATCAGAGAAAGAGGTTGGTAGAATAAAAGATTTAATAACCTTAGGTCTAATACACTGTGAAACATAAAACCTGTCTAAACGTGCAGCATAGACCCCTCCACCATACACTCTAACCCATGTATACTGCTTTACTGCAGGATGTTTTTCTCTCCAAATATCAGTCAGATTAAAAGTAGAAACCATTTCAGCTAAAACAGCTGCAGACTGAGGATGTGGCTCTTGTCCATTTCTGTCTTTAACAAAATTTAGGGTACAATTCCAATCCCCTCCCATTATAACTATGTCCTCAGAAGAAATGGACTGCAATACCTTTCTCAGGTTTAAAAACAATTTTAATCTTTCTGGTCCTTTATTTTGGGCATATACGTTTATGAGAGCATACACAGTATTACAGATCTTTACTCTGACTACAAACAAACGTCCAGGAGTTATTTCACTTTTAGACAACACAGTGACATTTAGAGACTGGGAGAAAAAAATAGCCACCCCTGCACTAATACTGGAAAAATGGCTAAACACTGCTTCCCCTTTCCACCACATCCCCCAATCACTGACTGAATCCTCATCACTATGAGTCTCCTGTAAAAAACATACATTTAATTTCTTAATATTAAAATACTCATTAAATACTGCTTGTTTACTTCTATCTCTAAACCCATTTACATTCAGAGAACCCACCCTTAGCTGGCCCATGAAAGAAATAGAGAAGAAGAGAAAACAGAACAGCAAAAGAAAAGAGAAACAGACAGTAAAGGATCTTTCTCTACGTGCACTCTGATTATTCATCTACATGGTCTGAGCAGGCTTTACTGCCACTTCTCCTGAATTTGGCTTTACGGATTGCAGTGATGTGTTTCTTTAAACGAAAACGCTTCTTTTGTGAAAGCTCATTATAACCAACACTCTTCTGTATCTTCAGTACAGAACAGACAAACTTCTCTAAATCAGGAAAAAAGTCAATCACTTCTACAGACCTGCCTTTTGTCTCATCTAGAAAAGCATTAATCTGATCCACAGTGTACAGTGTTTCAGAGTTAAGCTGACTCCCACCAACATCAGAAAACTCAGACAGCCTGTCCTCCTCATCCATGCTCTCCTGCACTGACTGTGAGTCTCTCACGGCCTCAGAGTCAGGAGGGAGGACCTTCTCACTCAGTCCAGTAGTAACATTCCTGTCTATCCTACCCCGCACTTCACCACTGACCCCAGCAGCAGCTCCAGCATCAACATGACTGCTCTGAGCTCCCTCACTCTCCACCACCACTCTCTCACTCTCCTCCACCACCACTTTCTCACTCTCCTCCACCAAACGCTCACTCACCTCCACTCCACGACCTACTGCTGAAGTTGAGGGGGCGGCTTCATCCCGAACACCAACCGTGTCCACACCAGCAGTCCCAGCGCTCCCACCGTGTCCAGCCGCTGCGGGCTCCCGGTAATGTTGGGCAACAGTCTGATCCTTGTGTGGACACGCAAACCGTTTGTGTCCGATGTCACCACACTCAAAACACTTTAGACTTTCTGTACTAGCGAACAACATGTACGATCTTTCCTTAAAAACAATACGGAAAGAGACGTCCAGTGTTTTACTCGGGCTGTTTAAAAACATCAGCACCTGACGTCTGAAAGACAGCACATGTTTAAACATGTTTTTTTTACAGCCCAGTGAAATCTCAGAGATAGCGCTTGCAAATTTGCCAAAACGGCCGAGCTCTTTAGCGATCAATTCATTTGGAAGAGACGAAGGAACATTAGAAATAGTAACTTTAGTAGCCGGTGTTTGGAGAGGACTCACCGGCACATATGACTCTAGCACCCATATTCCGCTCTCAGTGAGCTGCTCTACAAGCCGCTGTTCTTTTAAAAACACAACAACAGCCTTATTCATTCGAGAAGCGGAGTAAATCTGCTCAGCACCGAGTTTATCAGCCACCCCTGTCAATACATCCTCAACTGAAGCTTCAGCAGGAGGGACACATCTGAAAGCGTTAGAGAGGGACAGAGACGGCGTCTCTGCAGCATGGCCGGCCGCCATGATCCGCTCTCTCCGCACTCAGCGGATATATTCTTATTAACACTCACTTCTGATCACCAGTGAACTCCGTCTATCAGAAAAGTGCTTAAAGAAGAAAAAACAGCTTAGAAAAAGCGAAAACCGCTCTCACACCGCACCGCACTCTCACACCGTCAAACTCCCAGCATGCACCAGAGAGAGAGAGAGAGAGAGAGAGAAAGAGAGAGGGAGAGGGAGAGAGAGAGAGAGAGAAAGAGAGGTGTATTTCCTGAGGAGAATTCGATCTTTCCGCTTCATTTCATAAAATCCTCTCTCAGCAGGTTGGGAGTGGGCGGAGCATTTGTGAGGGTGTGAGGGAGTGTTGGAGTGTGGAGGAGAGTGTGTGCTGCTTTCCCTGGATATGAAGCTTTTACTGAGTGTTTACTGTTCACTAATACCTGCTAATTTTGAAATCTGATTTAATCCGATTTATCATAAAATTCTTTGATTAACTGATAATAAACACCCCTGATCATTTTTATGATTTTCCTTTATAAATCATTGGTTGTTCGAATCATTAAATGGAATTTCAGTTAAATATATCATAAAGCAGATGAACACAGTGATATTTGAAAAGTAAAATTAAGTTTGCAAAATAATTTTTTAAACAAAATTAGACATGTTCATAAATTTGGCTATCCTTGCCTTTTTATCGATTTAAGTAATTTTAGCACCAATTACTGGAACACAAAACTTGTTTAGTAAGCTCATTGACTCTTGACCTACGTACTCAGTTTGTAGGTCAAGTTTTTCTCTTCTTTGCATCTTCTCTAAAGAGTGGTAACATGAGAGCCTCAAAACAGCTCTGAAATGATCTGAAAACAAAGATTGTTCAACATCATGGTTTAGAGAAAAGATACAAAAAGCTCAAATCTCAGAGATTTCAGCTGTCAGTTTCCACTGTGAGGAACATAGGAATGAAAGATCACAGGCACAGATCTAGACCTGAAGTGGCAGATCAAGAAGACCTGAAGTGGCAGATTAAGAAAAAATCTAAGATAATCAGAGGAGAAGGATGGTGAGAACAGTCATAGTCATGGTCACAGACCACAGATCAGCTCCAAAGACCTACATCTTCATCTTGCTGCAGATGCAGTCATTGTTCAACTATTCAGCTCACTTTGCACAAGGAAAGGCTGTATGTGAGAGTAATGCAGAAGAAGCCTTTTCTGAGCACACGCCACAAACAGAGTCACTTAAGGTAAAGCTAAAGCATATTTGGACAAGCCAGCTTCATTTTGGAATAAGGTGCTGTGTGGACTGATGAAGCTAAAAATTAATACAACTCCTGGTACAAGCAGTGGTCATCTGACGCCTTGTCTACTGCAATGAAATGCTATCGGGCTTCCTGGCCTGTGTTGCAAAGACGCTACAGATGGTTCAGAATGCAGAAGCGCGCCTGTTTTTTACCCGGCCAAAAAGAGCACATCACCCCACTACTCTTTGAGCTCAACTGTCAACTGTTCACATTAAATTCGAAGCTCTTACAATTGCCTACAACTCCCACTTACTTTCACCTGCTACTAAAGGCTTATGGTATTGGGTTTTTATTAGGGGTCAAAAATGAAAAAATAGCTTGAAAACTAGAGTTTTATTTGACAAAATCATATAACACAAACTTAACAGACTGGTTTCTCTCACACATTGATTTTATAAGTAATAAAGTAAAAAAATACAAATAAAACTTTTCTAGGTCTTATATAGTGCAAACAATAAGTGCAAACCACAACCAGTCATATTAAGACTATGGTTTGTGTTTTTTTCTCCTAAATCTCTTGTAATTTAACTATGCATAACCATGACCAGTCATATTAAGACTGTGGTTGAAGTGCAAACAGAGACAGAACATTTTTTAAATACAGTACAGAGCTAAGGGATTATTACACCTGCCTATGAAACAGTCACGTGTAGGATTTACTTACAGTATTTATATATGGTTTGTGTCTTGTTGGTCATTCTGTTACTGTTTATTGTTTCCACTGGATCCAAAATGCAGCCAGATATACAACTTAAAAGTCCTCTTCTGCTGAGAGCTGCTCTCACTGCTCAGCCACCATACTTGCTGCTATCACTACTGTGTTGCCAGGTCCCTCTTAAAAAGTCCATGCTAAACTGCTTTTTTCCCCGCGAGACAGGTTTAAGCTGGACGAGAAATATCATCACGTGCCACAAGATCTCGTCACACCCCTAGCTTTTATTAATGTGTACTTCAGACTTTTTTAAGGACAGAAATAGAGCGGAGCCACACCCTCAGTCTGCTCATTTAATCAATGTCTAATCTGTTTTTACTGATTTAAAATGTTATTTAAAAATGTTATTTAAAATAATGCAAAGTTTACTCCTAGAATTGAATTGTTTAATTGCACATGCATTTAATTAACATGGGCCTAGGGTTCATTTAGTGGATGATATCTCCTTCAGTGTCACTTTCATGCGATAAGTTTTTGAAAACCTGGAGTAGACTTTCAGTGTGTGTGTGTGTGTTCCCCTATCAATCAAATGGAATGGATTATTTGTGAAACAATAGAAACAGTGACAGATTTAGGGGCGGTGATGCCCATTGAGGACTTAGATTGCCGGTTGTGGGGGTTCTGACTCAGTTTGGAGGGTCAGGAGGTTGGTGTTAAAGCGACTACATGTTGATAGTATTTTATGCTGTATGCTGGAACTAATCTCTATTTAATTTCTCTCTCTCTCTTTCTCTCTCTCTCTCTCACTCTCTCTTGGTTTTCGTTGTGATTGATGTTTCCTGCTGCCAATACTGGATCCTGGAACACATACACAAATACACTGACACCTTGTACTCAATGGCTACATTATTAGAAACATCTACCTATACAGGTACAGTTACAGTCAGTGTGAGACGGTTGGTGAGGAGCTGTTTGTGGTCCTGAAACCAAGAGTACAGAAGAAGCCCAGCTGATCCTCACATAGAGCACCCTCAGGATATTATTCTCTCTCTCTCTTTCTCTCTCTCTCTCTCTCTCTCTCTCTCTTTATCGTAGCCCAGATGTCTCTATACTGTCGACCCTACACATGTTCATCACACACGTATACGTAATTATTCAAGCTTAACCATCACTCATGCACACACACACACACACACACACACATGCTTAGTCACACTCACACACACACACACTGCAGTAGCACTGCCAATACAATGTTCCCTGACATATGGCGCTGTACTCTATATATACGGACTGATGCACACGTCCCTGTCTCTCTCACACACACACACACACACACACACACACACACACTCTAACACTCATGCAGACACCTTCACTCTCTGCCAAGGACAGGCTTCACACATATGCTTCTGAATCACACACATACACACACACACACCGTGTCTCTGCCTGTCTGTGTGAAAGTCCCGCTGCTGAAGCAGCATCTGAATCACTTTACACACCGTCTGATCTGTGAAGGTGAAGCGCTTGGGTTTAAGTCTCCTCTCCTGTTGATCAGATCTGCATTACACACACACCTCTCTGTGAAACCTCTGGAAAAAATGATTAACCTCAGGGTCGTGACCCCAAGAAGGTCCTGACGTACATTCCCTAGGTGGTTGTGTGAGTTATGATCATTAAGGGCATTTTCTCCACAAAATGTGCATGAATGGTGTTTGTATTAGTTACTATTGGACTGCACATAATATAGTGAATATTGAACACCCCTGCTAAGCACACTCATCACTCTACAATAATCTAACAATCTGTCACTCTCTCTTCACCTCCCTCATCCGGCCTGCAGGCCCTCCATCTCTCTTTCTGTCCCCTCAGGTCTCTCGATTTGTCTCTCTCTCTAACCTACTATTTAATTCATTGAGTTCAATCTTCTCTCTCTCTTTCCTTATCTCTCTCTGCCAGAGGGCCCTTTTATTCCCTCATTTTCTCTCTCTCCATACTCATCCCTCACTCTCATTCTCTCTCTCCTCCTACCTCTTCACAAAGTGAACACTAGAGCAGTGTAAGTAGCAGAGCTTTAAAGTAATTAATGTAATCAGTCTGGTATTGTTACGTTTATAGAATTAGAACTCATGAGCGTGCAGGTTTGGGTCACGCCCACCTTTTACCTTCACTGCTTCAATAAAACCACTGTATTTAATACACCAAAAGTTCTTAGTATGACTGTCGACTGATGTGCTGTGATTAATCTCAATGACATTTTTTTACAATTGCTAACCCAGTAAAATAACGTGTAGCAAAGTTATCTATCTGTTAACTTTTGACTTTTATTTTAATACTATAAGCATTTTTTTCTTTTCTGCACACATTTTGCATTTCAAAACAGCACTTTATAACTGCACTGAACATGATTCTCTGCATAAAACATAACATGAGATAATTGGTCGATATATGTGCCACCTGACCAAACACCTCAAAATGTATTGGTACCACTTCAATCAGGAACTAAGCTCTATAAAAACACCACAGTGGACAACTTTTTACAACAACAGTAGAGGATGCTGCAGAAATAGAAAGAGTGAGAAAAAGAAAGGGTGAGAGGGGAAGGGAGAGATGGTGGAAGAGTGAGAGGGGAAGAGAGAGATGGTGGAAGAGTGAGAGGGGAAAGGAGAGGTAGAATGAAGAGGGAGGAGGAGTGAGAAAGAAAAAGATGGAGAGAATGAGAGGGGGTGGAACAGTGAGAGAGGGAGGAAAAGTGAGAGAAAGAGAATGAGACAGTGGAGGAAGAGTGAGGGGTACAATTGGTAGAGATTGAGAGAGAATGAGAATGATAAAAGAGAAGTAAGAGAGAGGAAGATGAAGAGAAGGAGAGGAGGAGGAAAAGTGAGAGAGGTAGGAAGAGTGAATGGGAGGAAGATGGAGAGAATAAGAGGGAATGGAAGAGGGAGAGGAAGATTGGGGATGAGTGAGAGTGAGAGAGAGGGATGTAGAGAGAAGGGAAGGTAGAGTGAAAGAGGGATGAAGAGTGAGAGAGGGGAAGATGAGAAAATGAGAGGGGAAGGAAGCGTGAGAGAGAGAAAGATAGAGAGAATGAGGGAGGAAGAAAGAGTAAAAGAGGGAGGAAGCGTGAGGGGGAGGAGGAGTGAGAGGGAGGAAGACTAAAAGGGAGGGGTAGAACTAGTAGCGGAAGAGTGAGAGGGAGGAAAATTTAGAGAGAGTACCATGAAGAGAATGAAAGGGGTGGATAAAGGAACAGAGGAAGGAAGAGTAAGAGGGAGGAAGAGTGAGAGAGGGGTAGAACTTTCAGAAAAAGGATGTGAGATGGAGAGAACGAGGGGTGGGGCAGAAAAGTAAGAGAGAAAGAGGGAGGAAGAGTGAGGGAAGGAAGACAGAGAGAAAGATGAAGAGAATGAGAGAGGGCACAAGAGAGAAAGAGGGAGGAAGAGTGAGGGGGAGGAGGAGTGGGAGAAAGATTAAAAGGGAGGGGTAGAACTAGTAGAGGAAGAGTGAGAGGAAGGAAAAGTAACTGTTAGAAAAAGGGTGAGAGACGGAGAAAGAGAGAGATGGAAGATGAAGCGAATGAGAGGGGGCTGAAAAGTAAGAGAGAGAAGAAGAGTGAGGGGGGAAAGAGTAAGAGAAGGAGGGGTAGAACTGGTAGAAAAAGTGTAAGACAGGGAAGAAGACAGAGAGAAAGATGAAGAGAATGAGAGAGGATCAAGTGTGAAAGAGGGAGGAAGAGTGAGGGGAGGAAGAATGAGAGAATGTGAGGAAGAGTTAAAGAGAAGGTGAGGAGAATCTCTCACTATCTTTAATAAACTCCTGAAGACAGAGCCCTTCAAAGAGCACTTACTCTCCTAACACCTCTAACTAACTACCTTCTACTACCAGATCAGGAGAATCTCTCACTATCTTTAATAAACTCCTGAAGACAGAGCTCTTCAAAGAGCACTTACTCTCCTAACACCTCAAACACACTAACTACTTCTAACCTCATTTCCTTCTTCCCCTCCTTCACTCCTCTATCCCATTATTTCCCTTCGACCTCCTTTAGGCCCTGTCTAAAGAGGTTTTTACCTTTAACTTCTATTACTTTTGTACTCCATTATTGTAAGTCGCTTTGGACAAAAGCGTCTGCCAAATGTAATGTAATGTAATGTAATACAGAGAAAGACAGAGATAGCAGAAGAGGGGAATGTGTAGAGTATCTGTATATATTTAATCTGTATTTCAAAATGAATAAAACACAGGGGGCGCTGAGCGGGAGGTCGCAGGTTCGAACCCCCGCTCATGCAGCTTTGCCATCAAGCTGCCGGCGCTCAGAGGGAGCACAATTGGCCCTGCTCCCTCCGGGTGGGTAGATGGTGCTCTCTCCCCACATCACACCTGGGGTAATGTCCACAGCACAGGGCGTCTGTGAGCTGATGTACCGGAACCGAGTCGCTGCGCTTTCCTCCGAGCACGCTGGCTGCTCAGCAATGCTGCAGGTGAAGGTGGCTGACTTCACATGTATTGGAGGAAGCATGTGTTAGTCTTCACCCTCCTGGTGTGTTGGGGCATCACTAGTGATAGGGGGAGTCCTAATGAGTTGGTTAATGGGTAATTGGCCGTGTAAATTGGGGAGAAAATGGGAAAAATTATAAATAAATTATAAAGAATAAATAAATAAAAATTAATAAAACACAACATACCCTCGTAGAACATCTGAGGAGTAGCAAAGCCGTGTTTACGTTGCTAAAACATACTCAATGACATCAGAGTGAATTAGGCAGGATGTGGGGGCAAAATGGGTAAAAAATTAATGCATTGAAAAAAACCTACATCCAGATGAATTGTGTGTGTTCATGCATGACTGTTGACAGCACTGGTTTTCTGTCTTGGCTCTTGCAAATTACTCCCCAGCTCCAGACAGAAAGCAGCTGTTCAGATTTATTTTTGCAGAGTAATGACAGATAGTGTTTATGTAATGAGACAGCTGCCCTAAAGGTAAGATCCAGATAGCTGTCTCAGATTGTATTTAACCTGGTGAAATATAGCACCAGGATGAACTCAAAAGCAAATATGGCAGAATTGCATTGAGCTGGGTTTGAACCCAGACCGTTTGTGTGAAGGGCCAATGAGTAGACCACAAGACTATAGAGGGATATGAGTGATTAGTGACTGTAGGTGCTTTAACACTGGGGGCAGGGTATAGAACACCAAATAATTAAACAAACTAAAGTGTAAGAGTAGAAAGAACTGTTTTACTGTGGCGAAATGAAAGAAATGAAGACACAAAGCGACCGTATAAGGTTTGAAAAAGTCAAAATAAAAATCGCGGAGAGCGGGGTTTGAACACCCGCGAGAATGGGTTCTGAGGCGCAGCGACCGCTGCCTACACACTGCGCCACCGGGGACGAGCCGATGACATCAGCGCTGGAAAGAACTAAATGACTCGTGGCAAGCGGGAGCGCGAGCAAAGTAAACGAAGTGAAAGAAAATAATAATAATAATTATAGCAGGATTAATGATTTGTAAACTGTGAGAACCAACCAATAAAGGCTAGATAAAAAAGATAAGCGAAGTTAGAAGGGAAAAGGTTTCCCCCTCTGGTCGCTAGAAACGAGAGAAAGATTTTTTTTTTTTTTTTTTTCTTTGTTTTTTTTTTTTTTTTTGTGACGAAAGTGAGAGAGAGAAAAAAAAGAAAGACAGCCTCGTGGTGACACGACCAACGAGGTGGAGGGATTAAAGCGAAGCAGGTAGCTCCGAAAGGAATAAAGAGAACCTCTCTGAACTGAGCCCAGTATACACTGTTCCCATAGAGGTGAAGAGAAAAAGAAGGAATAAAGAGAACCTCTCTGAACTGAGCCCAGTATACACTGTTCTCATAGAGGTGAAGAGAAAAAGAGAGCCACTTGGCAACTCTAAGGAGATCGCTAGGAAAACCGGCGTGGTCTTGCTTTCTCACAGGAATACTCAAGACTCTGCGCCGAGGAACCGGAAGGAAGCCCTTATAAGGTAGTGACACCAGCTGTTGTTAATCGCGCTGATTACCACTTGGCTTAGAGCGTGGCCTCCCTCTAGTGGTGGGAAGACCACGGCGCGGGCGGCCCCTTACAGGACCCCCTCCCGCAGGGGCGGCTCCAGAAGTCCCAAGCCCAGCCGCCTGATCACGCCGAAAAGCCCGGATGAGATCCGGATCAAGAATCCGGGCAGCTGGAACCCAAGAGCGCTCTTCGGGACCATAACCCTCCCAATCCACCAGATACTGGACTCGGCCCCTCACCATACGGGAATCCAGTATTTTATTTACCGTATAGGCTGGCGAACCCGCCACCATGCGAGGGGGTGGTGGATCTACAGGCCTGGCCCCAGTTGAACACAGGAACGGCTTGAGACGCGAAATGTGGAAAGTGGGATTGATCCTAAGGGACGGTGGGAGTTGCAGCCTGTATGACACAGGGTTGACACGGCGGATGACCTTGAAGGGCCCGATGTAACGAGGGGCCAGTTTTTTGTTGACCACTTTAAGCGGAAGGTCCTTAGCCGCCAACCACACACGCTGACCTGGACGTAGAGATGGCCCCAGCATACGCCTCCGATCTGCAGCGGCCTTGCGTGATGCGGTTTGTGCCAGCAAAGTGGCACGTGCACGTCGCCACGCCTTCTTGCAACGCCTCACCATACTGAGTGCAGTGGGAACAGCTGTGTCTGCCTCCTGGTCTGAAAACAAGGGAGGCGGATAACCAAACTGACACTCGAAAGGGGACATTCCCAGAGAGGAGTGCCACAGGGTGTTGTGAGCGTATTCAGCCCACAACAAGTGATCCGTCCAGGTGGCAGGGCAAGTGGACGTCAGACACCGGAGAGACTGCTCAAGGTCTTGGTTCACCCGCTCGGTCTGCCCATTAGACTGGGGGTGATACCCTGAGGACAGACTGACAGAAGCCCCCAGAGAAGTACAAAAAGCTTTCCAGAACCGACTTGAAAACTGGGGGCCCCTATCTGATACCAGGTCTACAGGGATCCCGTGGTACCGCACGACTTGGTGGAGAACGAGTTGAGCAGTCTCCTGAGATGACGGGAGTTTTGGCAGGGCGATAAATCGAGCTGCCTTTGAAAACCTGTCCACAATCACCAGAATGACCGTGTTGCCCCTGGATTTGGGTAATCCGGTGATGAAATCCAAGGACAGATGTGACCATGGGCGATGTGGAACAGGTAAAGGATGTAGCAGTCCAGGGGGCCTAGTCCTGGGCTCCTTGTTACGTGCACATACATCACAGGAAGCCACAAACTGCCGAACCTCTCTTGCCATCTTAGGCCACCAGAATCATCTGCTCAGGAATTCCAGTGTGCGATTAACCCCTGGATGGCCTGAAACAGGACTGGTGTGTCCCCAGTGCATAACCTGAGCCCGAGCAGAGGTGGGGACATACAGCCTGTTGGTGGGACCTCCGCCTGGATCTGGCTCAGTTTGTAAGGCTGTCCGGACTACTCCTTCAATCTCCCACTGCAGAGGAGCAAGTATACGTTCGGGGGGAAGAATTGGAGAGAACTGTGGTACAGAGGGTTCCTCCCACTGCCTGGAAAGGGCATCAGGCTTAATGTTCTTGGATCCTGGACGGTAAGACAGAGTGAAGTCAAAGCGACTGAAAAACAGGGCCCAACGGGCCTGTCTAGGGTTCAGTCGCTTAGCACTCTGGATGTAAGAGAGGTTCTTGTGATCCGTCCAGACCAAGAACGGGTGTTTGGATCCCTCTAGCCAGTGTCTCCATTCTTCAAGGGCCATCTTAACGGCCAAGAGTTCCCGATCTCCCACGTCATAATTCCTTTCAGTGGGAGTCAAACGGTGAGAGAAATAAGCACTGGGATGGAGCTTGTTGTTCTCCCCTGAGCGCTGGGACAGGACAGCACCAACCCCAATGTCCGAGGCATCCACCTCCACCAAAAATGGGAGGTCAGGATCTGGGAGGCGTAAGACAGGGGCACTGGTCAACCGGTGTTTGAGCTCCTCAAAGGCTTTCTGGGCCTCGTCGGTCCATTGGAATAGGCCTGGCTGCTTGCGGGTCAGAGCAGTGAGTGGTGCAGCAACCAAGCCAAAGTTCCTAACAAACCGGCGGTAAAAGTTGGCGAAGCCCAAAAAACGTTGGACCAGGCGGAGGGAGGTGGGACGAGGCCACTCGGCCACTGCTTTCAGTTTGGCAGGATCCATAGCTAAGCTGCCCTTGGAGACCACGAACCCCAGGAACCGCACTGTAGAAACATGGAATTCAGACTTCTCAAGTTTTACAAAGAGATGGTTCTCCAGGAGTAGCTGTAACACTCTTCGAACATGAACAACATGCTCCTTCAGGTCTTTGCTGAATATGAGGATGTCGTCCAGGTAAACGAAAGCATAAAGGCCGAGGGTCTCGTGCAGGACCTCATGGATAAGCCGTTGGAAGACAGCTGGTGCATTCATCAGCCCAAAAGGCATGACTAGGTATTCATAGTGGCCTGTAGGGGTGACAAATGCTGTCTTCCATTCATCCCCAGGCCGGATCCGCACCAGGTTGTAGGCACTCCGAAGGTCCAATTTCGTGAAAACGGAGGCCTGTTGGAGTGCCTCAAAGGCGGTTGTCATCAAAGGCAAAGGGTAGCGGTCCTTGACCGTGATTTTGTTAAGACCTCTGTAGTCAATACACGGTCGCAGACCCCCGTCCTTCTTGCCTACAAAGAAAAATCCTGCCCCAGCAGGAGATGTTGAAGGACGGATGAACCCCTGTGCCAGTGCTTCTTTGATGTACTCCTCCATAGCCTCTCTCTCAGGCCCTGATAGAGAAAAGAGGCGCCCCCTAGGAGGAACAGTCCCCGGCATTAATTCGATGGCACAATCGAAGGTACGGTGAGGTGGTAGGACCTCAGTCTTTTGCTTGCTGAAGACCTCCTCGAGGTCATGGTAAGCCTCTGGTACCTTAGTCAGGTCAACAGGCTTTTGGTGTGGGGTTCCATGACTCTCCAGGAGGCCAGGGCGTAAACATGAAGCCCTACAATGGGGACCCCACTGACGAATACTTTTTGAGAGCCAGTCTATATGGGGGTTATGCCTTTGCAGCCAAGAATACCCCAAGATAACAGGTAGATTTGGTGCCTGGGTCAAAAAGAAAGATAGGCGTTCAGTATGTTGACCCACTTTCATAATGACTGGTTTGGTCTGTTGGTTAATTGCCCCTGATCTTAGTGGGAAGCCATCTATAGCCGACACTGGTAGAGGAGTGGTGAGGGACTCCAGGGGTAAACCCAGTTGGCGTGCTGTGGAGATGTCCATGAAATCGCCTGCTGCACCGGAGTCAATAAAGGCAGTCAGGCGTCCCTCCTTAGGTGGTGTTCCCCATATCAAAGTGACTGGGAGAAACAGCCCACTTGACTGGGGACTGAGGAGAGAGCCTACCCTGGGGTCCCCTACCGGGGGTAGGCTTGGCCTTTTACTGGCCTAACAGGGCATTTTTCTATCTTGTGGTCGTCCCCTCCACAATACATACATCTGCCCTGACGGCGACGTGTCTCGGCCTCTTGGGGGGTGAGGTGGGTGCGACCGAGTTGCATGGGTTCATTCCCATCAGCCCGAGACTGTGGCCGGGAATGAGGAGAAGGTTCCTGAGGTTGAGGAGTGCGAGGCCCCTTCTTGCTGGCCCGGCGACGTTCACGAAGACGGTTGTCAAGCCTAAGAGCCAAGTCATACAGGTCCTCCAAAGAATTTGGAGGATCACGGACTGACATGAGATCTCTTAGCTCTTCACTGAGGCCTTGTTGGTAAACAGCCATAAGAGCAAGGCAGTCCCACCCACTCTCAGCAGCCAGGGTACGGAAAGTGATATTATAGTCCGCAATAGACCGAGAACCCTGGCGTACATTGAGGAGAGCAGTGGCAGCATCACTGCCCCTGCTGGAACTATCAAATGTCCGCCTCATGGCTCCGGCAAATAGAGAAGAGGTGGTACAGTCTACAGAACCGGCCTCCCAAAGGGCTGTAGCCCATTCTAAGGCACGGTCAGAAAGGAGGGAAATCATGTATGCAACCTTGGCCTCCTCAGTGGGGAACCGATTAGGGGCTTGCTTAAAAGCCAAAGAGCACTGGAGCAGAAAGCCCCGAGATCCACCTGGCTCACCATTGAATCTCATGGGGGCTGGTAGCACTATGTCTGCGGAGGATGCAGTGAGAGGCGGAGCCTCAGCAGCAGGTGGGGCTTCATCCTTGGGTGGAATGGCCAACTGTTGGACAGCCACCGTTAACTCCTGCAGACGCTCAGCTAGCTGATTTAACGCGTCTTCATGCTTGCCCAGACGAGCACCCTGAGAGGTTATGGCCTGTTGCATTGCTGCCTTATCTGCTGAGTCCATATTCTGGCAGAGTCTTGCTGTAATGAGACAGCTGCCCTAAAGGTAAGATCCAGATAGCTGTCTCAGATTGTATTTAACCTGGTGAAATATAGCACCAGGATGAACTCAAAAGCAAATATGGCAGAATTGCATTGAGCTGGGTTTGAACCCAGACCGTTCGTGTGAAGGGCCAATGAGTAGACCACAACACTATAGAGGGATATGAGTGATTAGTGACTGTAGGTGCTTTAACACTGGGGGCAGGGTATAGAACACCAAATAATTAAACAAACTAAAGTGTAAGAGTAGAAAGAACTGTTTTACTGTGGCGAAATGAAAGAAATGAAGACACAAAGCGACCGTATAAGGTTTGAAAAAGTCAAAATAAAAATCGCGGAGAGCGGGGTTTGAACACCCGCGAGAATGGGTTCTGAGGCGCAGCGACCGCTGCCTACACACTGCGCCACCGGGGACGAGCCGATGACGTCAGCGCTGGAAAGAACTAAATGACTCGTGGCAAGCGGGAGCGCGAGCAAAGTAAACGAAGTGAAAGAAAATAATAATAATAATTATAGCAGGATTAATGATTTGTAAACTGTGAGAACCAACCAATAAAGGCTAGATAAAAAAGATAAGCGAAGTTAGAAGGGAAAAGGTTTCCCCCTCTGGTCGCTAGAAACGATAGAAAGATTTTTTTTTTTTTTTTTTCTTTGTTTTTTTTTTTTTTTTTGTGACGAAAGTGAGAGAGAGAAAAAAAAGAAAGACAGCCTCGTGGTGACACGACCAACGAGGTGGAGGGATTAAAGCGAAGCAGGTAGCTCCGAAAGGAATAAAGAGAACCTCTCTGAACTGAGCCCAGTATACACTGTTCCCATAGAGGTGAAGAGAAAAAGAAGGAATAAAGAGAACCTCTCTGAACTGAGCCCAGTATACACTGTTCTCATAGAGGTGAAGAGAAAAAGAGAGCCACTTGGCAACTCTAAGGAGATCGCTAGGAAAACCGGCGTGGTCTTGCTTTCTCACAGGAATACTCAAGACTCTGCGCCGAGGAACCGGAAGGAAGCCCTTATAAGGTAGTGACACCAGCTGTTGTTAATCGCGCTGATTACCACTTGGCTTAGAGCGTGGCCTCCCTCTAGTGGTGGGAAGACCACGGCGCGGGCGGCCCCTTACAGTTTAGACATGAGACAGAGTCAGTCGATGTCTAGAACATCACAGTTTGGTTCTAGTTGAAGTTTCTCAGTTTCTTACACGTTTTTCCTGATTCAACACATTTAAACTTAAGAAATGCAAACTCAGCGTAGTTCTGTCAGGAGACTCTAATGCTGCATCACCTTACCTTGACCAATCACGAGCTTCCACCTGTCTTTAAAAGACCTCTAATCACACCTGTTCCACCCCTGCCTTCTACACACAGCAGACCAGCTGTTCAGTTTTTGCAGAGTAATGACAGATTGTCTTTAAGCTGCATTCACATTACCAGGCTGAAGTGACTCAAATCTCAAAGGTTTTGCTAAATGTAGCTTAGATCTGATTTTTTCATGGCTGTGTGAACGTGCCAATTTTTTTTTTTTTTAAAGATTTGAGTCACTTTCATATGTGGTCCTAAATCAGATATGTATCTAATCCATGGACTTGTGACATGAATGTGAACAGGCAAATCAGAATTAATGCATCTTTTTGCTTTCATCCATAGACTGTGTATAGCTAGACAGAGCATCGTCTCTCAAAAGTGAAGCCACCACAGGTCGGGCGCCCCCTGCTTAGCCCATAGGTTTCAATGGCAAAACAGACAACTTTAAATCCCGTTTTTTTCTGATATACTGTAATTCTACCTCCATTATTTAAATGTAACAGCTAGTTTAACCTCTGCTTCTATTGTTAAATGTTTATATCCTAACAGAATTCGTTTTTTAAAACGATATTCGGTTCTATTCAAAAAGGTGTGGTTATTGTAAAAGGGCTGGTTATGGGCGGGACCAATAACAGACCGTCAGCTCCGCTCTGCAGCCTGTGACCTCGAGGCAGCCCTCAGGGGCGGGGTTATTTAAATGAGTAGGCTGTCTCTCTACAGTCTTTCTCCCTCCTCTGGTCTCTACTGCACAGACTCGGGTTTCAGGATCACCAACATGCTATATGCTTCTCTCTTGTTGCCACACATCTCTCGGTGCAGCTGTGCAGCTATAGCTGCAAAAACAGCAAAAGCAAACCGCCTGGCCTTTTTTCACCTCCTCGACCTGAACATGAACTTCAGTCCAGCTGTTTTCTGTTTCTCCACTCCAGCAAAGGATGCTCCACAAATTTCGTCATAGTTTTCGTTTTCAAGTATTCATTTTTATTTAGTTTTCGTCTCGTTTTCATCATGAAAAATAGATTGTCAAAGAAAGATTTTTCCTCATAGTTTTCGTTAATGAAATTAACACTGATAAGACACAGATACAGGTTACTTACATTTGTGAATGTGAACAGTCTAGATAGCCAAGTTCAATCTGAGCAAAAAATCGGATTTGAGAAATGTGGCTTGTAACGTGAATATAGTTTAGATGTGAAGTCATTTTTTTTTTTTTGGTGATGTTTTCCTCTTGCATTTTCTGTGAGTTTATTGGCTGGTTGGAAAGCAAAAATCTAATTACCGCCTCATGCATGAGTTCGCCCACATGTTGAATAGATTTAAACTACAACAAGCTATGCTGATCTGCAGAAATCAGATTAATTTGAAGTGAATGTAAACACACTGATTGTTACCCTCACTGTGGAGGAGTCTTAATGTTTTGGCTTATCTGTGGGTGAAGATGTATCCCCTAACAGCACTAATGTATACCTGTAGAGAGCACACCTGTGTGTATCTTTGCATAGGCACATGTCTGTATGTGTGTGTGTGTGTGCGTGCGTGTGTGTATGGGCGTGTGCTGTATTAAGGGGAGCGTGAGTGTGTGCAGATGGGTCTCTCTAGGGCCGGTGTGTGTTCCTGCAGCGTGATCCATCCGGTGTTAATGAACTCATCATTAAAGTCTCATTAAAACCTGAGGGGGACGGAGGAGTGCGGAGAGGATGATCAACGATGAGGGGAGGGATGAATGACAAGCACACCCAGCCTCGTGTTTATATATACGTGTGTGTGTGTGTAGCTGTCCTCCAGAAGGACTGTGAGCTTCCTATCAGCAGGTTTTGGCTTTGCTTTAAGTTAATTATATCTTAATTAGCACCAGACACTTCGTTAAGCCACTTCCTTTAATTCCGCACGCGGGCAGCGGGGATTTACTTGTAAGCCGCATTAATTACTCTCGCTTTACTGACCAGCACACACTAATTACTCCTGCTTCACTGACCCGGAGTCGAGAGGTTCTCCCCAAGGTCGTGACCTTTAGTGTTCAGATGTGTTGCTTATTGATAAGCCATCAGAATCCAATCAGAACCCAGAGGAACTCCGGTATTGATCAGGATTCAGCAGCTCCATCTAGTTTATTATACAGTCATGGCCGTATAACACAATTTTGAATTTTTTTGTAAAATTACATAAAATCTTCCTTTTTTCCTCTGTTTTTGTGTTGTTCCAATACACACAGGAAACAAACATGTGTATAACAATAACTTTCAGGGAGAAATAAAAAATCCAACACCATGACTGTATTTGTATACAGAACTGAAATTTAAGGCTTCATTCACACAGCAGGTGAAATGGACCCAAATATGATATATTATATCATATGTAATTACATCAGGTGTGTAAATTGATCTTTATATCAAAAAGAAGTAAAACGACTGTGAAAAGATGGGAAAATGGAGAGCAGTAGTGATTTGAGAATTTCAGTGTCGGACAAACAAATATTTGGACTGGTGTCAGAGCAGTGCGGTGTTCCTAATGAATTGGCCAAACACAGCTACAGATCGTGACGCAGCATCCAAAACTAAAAACCAACTGTCCATATCGCTGGTTCGCATCCCGATCATGCAGCTTGCCATCAGCTGCTGGAGTCCCGAGAGAGCAACACTGGCCATGGTTTCTCCAAGTAG